>NC_092751.1:67367219-67509719 GCF_047496795.1 Chiloscyllium punctatum | reverse complement strand
GTGTCCTTCCCTCGCTGCGTGTGTGTGTGTGTGTGTGTGTGCCCCTTCCTTGCTGTGTGTCTATGCGCGTGTCCCTCCCTTGCTTTTTGCCTGGTTGCACACGATGGCGATTCTATTCAGGTTATCGTCCAGCACTGTCAACCATCCCCGTCTCTTACACCTTGCCTTATCCCCAGTATTCTCCTCAACACAGTAATCTCCTCCAGACTCTAAAACACTCCTTGGTGATGTAACCTTCTCCAGTCCTTACAAAGATCGATATGTCTGTCACCTCTTCCTGCTTTTAGAACCCTCCCTATAACTATTACCATTTGGTACAGCACTCCCAATCATTGTTCCCTCTTGAAACTCCCATAAACATTTGTGTCTCTGAAAACTAATCTGGACTGTCTCAACTTCCCTTTGACAGTGACATGCTGAGACCTGCTCTATATCAGTGAAGAAATTAAGTCTTGGCAACAACTCGCTGTTATAATCTCCCTCCAGCCTTACAGCACTGAGGATCAGTAGAAGCTCTTTTCAACCCGACAGCCATCCCTGTGTCTGTAATCTCCTCCACTCCCCATAATACATTCTCTCTGAGCTCCTCTGTAGTCCACTAAACACTCCCTAACACTGTCTGTATCAGTATAACCTTCTCCAAAACACACAACCTTCTCTATCTGTGTAAATCCCTACACCGGACCCTATCCCTCTCAGCTCCGTCTAACAATACAACTCTCCATGTCTGTGTATTCACCTTCAGCCCCTACTCTCCTCCCGATCTGTGTAACCTTCTCCATGCATTTTTGCTTCAGTCTCTTCAACTGTCCCTGTCAGTGTAACCTCTTCCAGACGAGAAAACTCTCC
Source organism: Chiloscyllium punctatum (assembly GCF_047496795.1). Lineage (NCBI taxonomy): Eukaryota > Metazoa > Chordata > Chondrichthyes > Orectolobiformes > Hemiscylliidae > Chiloscyllium > Chiloscyllium punctatum. The sequence goes on along the minus strand of NC_092751.1, from coordinate 67,508,870 downwards.
TCTTTTTGACTTACTCAGACCACACAACCCTCACTATCTATAACCTACTCCTGTCTGAGAAACCTACTTCTGCAGTTGCTCCAACTCTCCATAAGCTCCTGCAGCTCTTACATTCCTCCCTATCTACGAAATCTCTTCCAGTCCCTAAACACCAACAGTCTGTGGAGACCCGACCACCATCCCTATCAGTGTAATCCTCTCAGGTCTCTGCAGTAATCCTGATCTGTCGAACTCACTCCATGCCTGTGCCTCTCCCAATCCGGTCCCTACAAAATGCACTATCTATTTAACACCCTCCTGTCACTATCACCCCCATGTCAATGTAAGCTCCTCCTGTGTCTCCACCATCTACCCATCTCCATAACCTTGTCCAGCTCTTACACCACTATCTGTTTAAACGTCACCCTCCTCTACAACTTCCTCCTGTTTGTGCTATGCTCCCTTATCTGTGAAACTGTTTCTGACCAAAATTGCTATCCCAGTCTCTGAAAAGAAATCCAGATTCCACAGCCTCCATAACCCCCAGAACCTAATCCTTCCTATGTCTATAAACATCATTAGTCACGATACCCTGCATATCTCAGTTTGTTCTTCCAGTCGATACAAATATCTTTATCTCTGTAATCTGCTCAGCTCCCTAAAACAGTCCCTGTCTGTGATTCAGCCCTGGCCTACAAACATTCTTATCCCTGTAAACTTCTCTATCCCTCCCAACATTCCCAACTCCATGAACCCCTGTCAGCCCTACAGCTCTCCACATTTCTGTAACCTCCTGTGGGTCTATGGTCCTCCCTCCCTGTGAAATCACCTCCAGTCCCCACACCCCTCCCAATCTGGGTCCTCTGCTCCAGATCAGGCCATTGCTGTCTCTGTAAACACCTCCACTCCTGACAACTCTTCCCATTTGTGTAACCTCGTTCAGACCCCATACTCTCCAGCTTCCTGAATCCTCTTCCTGCATTGCAACCAAAACCATGTTTGTGTAACAATCTCAAGTGCTTAAACCTCCCCAATTCCGTAACCTTTTGCAGTCCTAACAAAACACCTAAACTATGAAACCGCTCATTTCCATACAATCCTCCCTCCCTCCCTCCCTCCTCAAATGCCTTCATCACCATGAAACCTCACAATTACTGAAGCCTCCTTTTGGCACTGCAAACCTCCTAATATCTGCAAAATCCTCGTGTCCTGATATCCCTCCCTATCTCTGTAACTCCCTCCACCCTCCAGTGTCATTCTGGGGAGCATGGGAGAGGAGAGAACGTTTGTAGAGTTTGGACCATATTACGGAGGTAGAATTCTGGGAATTACAGATTTAGTTTTATGTCTGTGGTGTGCAGATTATTGGCGAGGACTCTAAAGACAGGATATACGACTACTTGGAAAACCATAGTTAAATTAGCCACAGTCAGTATGGGTTTGTGAGCGGTCAGGTCATGCCTCACAAACCTTATTGAATTCTTTGAGGATATGGCAGAATATGTTGATGGCTCATTCAGAAAAGAAGGAAAATTGGGATACAGGGAAATCTGTCTGTCTGGATACAGGATTGGATGGCCCAGAGAAGACAGAGGGTGGCAGCAGATGGACAGTATTGAGCCTGGAGCTCAGTGACCAGTGGTGTTCTGTAACAATCAGCTCTGGGACTCTGCTCTCTGTGAATTTTGTAACTGACTTGGATGTGGATGTTGGAGAGTGGGTTAGTAAGTTTGCCAATAACGTGAAGGTTGGTGGAGTGGTGGGGAATGTGGAGAGCTGTTGTAGAATGCAATGGGACATTGGCAGGACACAGAGCTGGGCTGGAAGTGGCAGATGGAGTCCAATCTGGAAAAGTGTGAAGTGATTCATTCTGGAAGGTCAAATTTGAATACAGAATACAGGGTGAAAGGTAGATTACTTGCCAGAGATCATGGGGTCAGTGTCAATAGATCCCTCAAAATCGCCACGCACGTTGGTAGGGTTGTTAAAAAGGCACTTGTTGTGTTGGCTCCCCTTAGAAGGGGATTGACGGTAAGAGCCGTGAGGTTTTACTGCATCTTTATAGCGTCCTGGTGAGACCACACTTGGAATATTGTGTTCAGTTCTGGTCCCCTGTTTACAGGAAGGATGCGCACGATTTAGCGAGCGTACACAGGAGATTTACCAAGATGCTGCCTGTAATGGAGGGCAGTTCTTACAAAAAAAGGTGAGGGAGCGAAGGATTTTTTCATTGGAGTGAAGAAGGGGGCGGGGCGACTTTGTGGATGTGAACAAGATGATAAGAGGCACAGAGTGAGTGAATAGTCAGAGACTTTTCCTCCTTTGGCATAAATGGCTATTACAAGGGGGTGTAATTTTAAGGTGAATGGAGGATGGATAAGAGAATAGAGAATGGTAGGTGGTTGGATGGACTGCCAATGGTGGTAGTAAAATTAGAGACATCTGGGACATTTAATAGACTCTTGGACAGACACATGGATAATAGTAAAATGAAGGGTATGTAGTTTATTTTGATCTTACAGTTGGATAAAAGGTTGGCATGAAATCATGGCCGAATGGTCTTGGGCTGAACTGTTCTGTGTTCTGTGTTCTGTCTGGTAAACTGGGTAATAAGCTCAGATCAGTGTCAAAGGATATGGCTTTCAGGAGGAGCTCGTGAACTGGATACAAAATTTGCTTGATGGTAGGAGACAGAGGGTGGTGGGAGGCATGTTGTTTTTTTCTGGCTGGAGACATGTGACCAGCGGTGGAGTGGGTCCACTGTTGTTTGTCATTTGGATAAATGGTTTGGATGGGAATATTGGTTTCCTGGTAAGTAATTGTTTTGTGTGACACTGAAATTGGTGGTAAAGTGGATAGTGGAGAATGTTATCTGTGATACAACAGGATGAACAGTACTGCTGGGATAGTGGGCTGAAGAATAGCAGATGGAGTTTAATTAGATAAAGGTGAGGTGTTCCATTTTGGTGGAACAAACCAGGGTGGGACTTGTACAGTTATTGTTCGGGCCCTGGATCGTGTTTCCAGTCAGAGATCCAGTGACCCAGGTACACATTTCTTTGAATGTGGTGTCACAGGTAGATAGGCTGGTGAAGAAGGCATTTGGGATGGTTACCTTCATTCGGGAGAGCATTAAGTGTAAGAGTTGGGATGTCATGTTGTGGCTGTAAAAGACATTGGTGGGGTCACCATTAAAACATTGTTGATCAGTCGGAAGAACTCATCTAGTTCACTAACCTCCTTTAGGGAAGGACATCAAATATTCTAACCTGGTCTGGCCAACATGTGACTCCAGACCCACAGCAATATGGCTGACTCTGAGCTGCCCTCTAGGTAATTAGCAGAGGGGCCAAATAACGTTGTTCCAAGCAGTGACACCCACATCCCATGAATGAATAAATAAAAATACCTATGTCCCTCCGTACCTCTGCAAACCCCTCCAGCTGCAGAAATCCGTCCTGGCTTTGTAACACCCTGACCACTCTCTGTAACACTCTCACCACCTCCAGCACATTCATCTCTCCCTGTTCCTATCGTGTCATTAAACCTTGACAATGATTCCCCTTCCCACTGCCCTCCTCCTGCTAGCAGACCCATTGCAATTACTCCTAAAACACTCTCTCACTTCAGGCTTTTAAGTACTTTTTGGTGATCTTCTCAGCCTCATAATCTAGTATGATTCGTTTTGTCCTGAGTAAAGGATCAGTGGGAATTTCTTGCTGAGGTTTTTACTGTTTCAATTGAATGTCCTTTTGTTGAGTATTTTGCATTGTCCCTTCAAATATTTTCCACTGTTCATTTACAGGCACATATTTCAGTCTGTTTCCCGCGTTTACCTTGGTCAGTTCTCCTGTCAAACTCATGTAATTGTCTATTTTTATTTCTAGTTGCAGATTTCCTTTCTGTGAATCACTTTAAAACTTTATTTATTTTAACTGCACTTTACCACATTTCCCGAAGGATCTCTGCAGGTGACATTACTCATTCACTAAGTTTCATTACATGGTCGCTCTGCGATAGTTATGTCCCTTAACAGTTGCACAATGTGTTTTTCAAAGAAACACTGAAAAAAAATTCTCCGAACTCATCTTCCAATATCAATGGTGACTGTGTGATTGTCCCAGATTATACAAATATTGAAGTTTCCCAAAGTTATCACAATGTGTTTGTTAAAAAAATTCCAATGAGTTCGTGTGTAATGCAGTGATGAACAATGGAATGCTGTTCAGTGGCTAAAACTGTTCTGCTGCTTGTGACCTTGGCAAGTAGTAGCCAGAATGTACATTCAGACTGACTCTACTTCATGATCTGAGGCCAAATGCTTTCTCTGTAATGCCTTTGTTATCCATTATTGTTATCGTTGCCCATTTTGCCTGAGTTTGCACAAGATTACAAACCACTGAATATTTTTGTTCACCCTGTATCCATGTCTCCCTGGTGTCTAAATCTCTTTTATCTCTGTGTCACAAATCCTTCGACCATATTGCAGCAACGTTGTCCGTTTAAAAAAAAACATAATATATTCTCGTCCACAATTTTCCGTCACAAATCTATTTGCTGATGTACGATTTTAGATGAGATTACTTACAGTGTGGAAACAGGTCCTTCGGCCCAACAAGTCCACACCGACCCGCCGAAGTGCAACCCACCCATACTCCTACATTTACCCCTTACCTAACACTACGGACAATTTAGCATGGCCAATTCACCCGACCTGCACATCTTTGGACTGTGGGAGGAAACCGGAGCACCCGGAGGAAACCCACGCAGACACGGCGAGAACGTGCAAACTCCACACAGTCAGTCGCCTGAGGCGGGCATTGAACCCAGGTCTCTGGCGCTGTGAGGCAGCAGTGAGAACCTCTGAGCCACCGTGCCGCCCCGATAAGTCAACACTGACCCTCCGAAGAGCAGCCCACCCAGACCATTCCCCTACACCTAACACTGTGGGCAATTTTCCATGGCTAATTCACCTAACCTGCAACTTTTTGGACTGTGGGAGGAAACCGGAGCACCCGGAGGAAACCCACACAGACACGGGGAGAATGTGCAAACTCCACACAGACAGTTGCCTGAGGCGGGAATTGAGCCCGGGTCTCTGGGGCTGTGACGCAGCAGTGCTAACCAATGTGCCATCGTGCCGCCCTCAACGTAAAAATTTTAGTTAAACTCTGTCTCCTCCTGTTCCTTTCTGCTTGTCTTCAGTCACATTCCCATGCTGCTCCCATACTTCACCTTTCTTCTGTGGTTTTGGAAAGATCCTTTCACTTGAATCCTGTCCCTGCATCCTCTCTGTCAGTTTAATGCCCTGTCCATAAATCTACCAACATGATTGGCCAGGACACTGCTCCTAGCACAGTTCCAGAGGGACCATCCTAATAGATTTTTTTTAAAATCAGGTATGGGATGTGTGAGTCTCTGTCTGACCAGCCTTTATTGCCCAGTCCCAGAAGCCCTTGAACTGAGTAGCTTGCTCGGCCATTTCAGAGGGTAATTAAGGGGCAAACCCTTTGCTGTGGGGATGTCGTGCAGACCACGTGAGGATGGGCAGATGTCCTTCTCTAAAGGACAAGTGTTTGGATTTGTTGTACATCAGTAATGGTTTCATACTTATTTGTGGATTGTTAATTATTATTTTTAAAATTATTGATTTCAAATGTCTCCTTTTCAGATGGCGGGATTCAATCCTGCCTCCCCTGAACATTAGCTGAGGTTTTGGATACATTCTCTCGCAATAATACCACTAGGCCATTACTTCACCTGCTCACTGGGTGCTCATCCCTGAGCACTGATACCAGGGCATCATGAAGCTAAACCCATTCTTCCCACACAATTGTGTGATCCTGACATCTTCCAGCAATCTGGGACTATTACTTAATATCGCTCCATTTTCCAGATCTCTGTGGGACTCTGTGCCATTCTCCATGTGTAACCTTCACTGCCTCTGTTTAATTTCCCATTCTGTCTATTTCTCTGTCTCCTGTAGGTACTGAGGAAACTCCTGAATCAATAGCCTTCCCAGCTGCTGGGTGGGTCGTCCCTCACCTCATTGAACGCAGTTGGTCTGCCAGAGAGAGACAAAGGGAAAGGAGATCTGACCAGTAGTGAGGTAAGGTCACCCACAGTGCACAGAGCAAAGAACAATGAGAGGACTCCAAACATCTGTTAACACAACATGACATAGATACAGTGCTGGAGGGGAGTACAGTACACACACACACCCCAGGCTCAATCACCACCCCAATGTAAGTTCTGTTATATTAAAACTCACTTCTCTGCAAAAGTGTATCTATGGCATGTCTTGTGGTCCAGTGTCTTCGATAATTTTTAATCCTGTAACAGATCCTATCGTTGTAACCTCCTCCTTTCCCGATAGTCCCTCCACATATTTGAATTGTGCTGCATTCCAGACTACCATCCCCATCGCTGTAACTTGCTTCATTGTCTACAACATGCCTTATCTCGGTAGTCTCCTCCTCCAATAAGGTAAAAACATGGACTGCGGATGCTGGAAACCAGAGTCTAGATTAGAGTGGTGCTGGAAAAGCACGGCAGGTCAGGCAGCATCCGAGGAGCAGGAAAATCGACGTTTCAGGCAAAAGCCCTTCATCAGGAACAGAGGCCGGGAGCCTGCAGAGTGGGGAGATAAATAAGAGAGGGGTGGGGATAGGGAGAAAGTAGCATAGAGTACAGTAGGTGAATGGGGTGGGAAAGAAGGTGATAGGTCAGAGTGGAGGATGGGGGAAGGTAGCAAAGAGTACAATGGGTGAATGGGGGTGGGGATGGGGGTGATAGGTCAGAGACGAGGGTGGAATGGATAGGTGGGAAGGGAGATAGGCCATTAGGACAGGTCATGAGGGCGCTGCTGAGCTGGAAGGCTGGAGGTGGGGTGAGATGGGGGAAGGGGAAATGAGGAAACTGGTGAAGTCCACATTGATGCCCTGGGGTTGAAGTGTTCCGAGACGGAAGGTGAGGCGTTCTTCCTCCAGGCGTCGGGTGGTGTGGAAGTGGTGGTGGACGAAGCCCAGGACCTGCATGTCCTCGGCAGAGTGGGAGGGGGAGTTGAATTATTGGGTCACAGGGCGGTGGGGTTGATTAGTGTGGGTGGCCCAGAGATGTTCCCTAAAGTACTCTGATAGGAGGTGTTCAGTCTCCCCAATGTAGAGGAGACCGCATTGGGAGCAACGGATACAATAAATGATATTGGTGGATGTGCAGGTAAAACTTTGGATGTGGAAGGCTCCTTTCGGGCCTTGGATGGTGGTGAGGGGGGAGGTCTGGGCGCAGGTTTTGCAATTCCTGCAGTGGCAGGAGAAGGTGCCAGGAAGGGAGGGTGGGTTTTTGGGGGGCATGGAACTGACCAGGTAGTCACAGAGGGAATGGTCTTTGCGGAAAGTGGAAAGGGGTGGGGAGGGAAATATATCCCTGGTGGTGGGGTCCGTTTGGAGGTGGTGGAAATGTCGGCAGATGATTTGGTTTCTGAGAAGGTTGGTCGGGTGGAAGGTGAGCACCGGGGTGTTCTGTCCTTGTTACGGTTGGAGGGGTGGGGTCTGAGGGCGGAGGTGTGGGATGTAGACGAGATGCATTGGAGGGCATCTTTTACCACGTGGGAAGGGAAATTCCGATCTCTAAAGAAGGAGGCTATCTGATGTGTTCTGTGGTGGAACTGGCCGTCCTGGGAGCATGTACGGTGGATGTGGAGGTATTGGGAATAGGGGTTGGGAATTTTGCAGACGGTAGGGTGGGAAGATGTGTAATCTAGGTAGCTGTGGGAGTCGGTAGGTTTGTAAAAATTGTCGGTGTCAAGTCGGTTGTCATTAATGGGGATTGAGAGGTCCAGGAAGGGGAAGGAATTGTCTGAGATGTTCCAGGTAAATTTAAGGTCAGGGTGGAATGTGTTGGTGAAGTTGCTGAATTGCTCAAACTCCTCGAGGGAGCACGAGGTGGTGCCAATGCAGTCATCAATGTAGCGGAGGAAGAGGTGGGGAGTGGTGCCATTGTAACTACGGAAGATGGACTGTTCTACGTAGCCAACAAAGAGACAGGCATAGCTGGGGCCCATACGGGTGCCCATGGCTACCCCTTTGGTATGGAGGAAGTGGGAGAATTTGAAGGAAAAATTGTTAAGGATGTGGACAAGTTCAGCCAAACGAATGAGAGTATTATTGGAAGGGTTCTGTTGTGGATGTCGGGAGATGAAGAAACGGAGGGCATGGAGGTCCTGGTCATGGTGGATGGAGGTGTAGAGGGATTGGATATCCATGGTGAAGATGAGGCGTTGGGGGCCTGGGAAACGGAAGTCTTGGAGGAGTGGAGGGTGTGAGTGGTGTCTCAAACGAATGTGGGTAATTCCTGGACTGGGGGATAGGACAATGTCGAGGTAGGTAGACATGCGTTTGATGGAATAGGAGCATGCTGAGAGAATGGGTCGGCCAGGGTGGTCAGGCTTGTGGATCTTGGGAAGGAGATAGAACCGGGCAGTGTGGGATCCCGGACAATAGGTTTGGAAGCTGTGGGTGGGAGATCTCCTCCTGAGGTGATGAGGTTCTGTATGGTCTGGGAGATGACGGTTTGGTGATTGGAGGTGGGTCATGGTAGAGGGGGTGGTAGGAGGAGGTGTCTTTGAGTTGGCATCATGGCTTCAGCGATGTAGAGGTCAGTGCACCAGACTCCCACTGCACCCCCTTTATCTGCTGGTTTGATGGTGAGGTCGGTATTGGAGCAGAGGAAGTGGAGGGCTGCACGTTGTGAGGGTGAGAGGATGGAGTGGGGGAGGGGGTAGATAGGGTGAGGCGGTTAATGTCTCGGTGGAAGTTGGAAATGTAGAAATCGAAGACAGGTAATCGGCCAGCGCGGGGTGTCCAGGTGGATGGAGTGTATTGGAGGCCGGCAAAGGGGTCCTCAGAAAATAGGTGGGAGTCTTCATTGTAAAAGTCAGCTCTGAGGCGGAGGTGATGGAAGAAGTGTTCGATGTCACGGCGTGTATTAAATTCATTGATGTGTGGACGGAGGGGGATAAAGGTGAGGGCTTTGCTGAGGACTGATCATTCATCCTCAGTGAGGGGGAGGTCAGGAGGAATGGTGAAAACTCGGCAGGACTGGGAGCTGGGACCAAGCGTAGGTCTGGAGCTGGGGGAGGCGACGGCGCCTGGAACAGGAGTGGGTGTGGTGTTAGGGGGAATGGGGATGGAGTCATGAGCAGGGGTGGTGTTCCCCTCAGGGTACTGGGGGCAGGGATGTTGACGGTGGGACTTGGGGGTGGTGTCAGCAAAATGCAGGTGAGTGGCGTTGGTGGGGCAGAAGTGGTGGCAAACACGGCAGTGGGGGGGGCGTGGAAGTCACTGAGTGTGTGACATCAGCGATGATGTGAGGGGCGGAAGTGATGTCACTTGTGGTGTATGAGGAATTGTGAGGGGCGGAAATGGCATTTACTTTATTTTAACCAATAATTTCCTGTCACAAATCTGTTTGACAATGTCATATTTTAATTAAACTCAGTCCCTTACTGTTTCTTTCTGTTGGTCTTCATCCACATCTCCATGGTGTTCTAATATTTCAACCTTTCTCTTTGGACTTGGGAATATCCATTCACATCAGACCTGTCCCCCTCCTCATCTGTGCCCATTTATAGCACACTGCATAATCCTGATACCTGGGGAGCCTATCCCAATAAAATAGCTCAGTCTTCCCTGAGTACTGGTAGCAGTGCTCACTGGTCAGAACTACTTCTGATGATACCATTGTGTGATCCTGATACATTCCTGCACTCTGCTGATATCACTGTCTCTCTCCATGTGGTATCCCTCACTGTGTGCGTCTAATTGCAGTCTCTATCAGTGTCTCTCACTCTTGCAGCTACTCCAGATCCTGAGCCAACAGCATTCTCCACTCCAGAGGGAAGCAACTGCGCAGGCCAGGGACGGAGACTGGGTATTTCCAGATCTCTGTGGGACTCAGTGCCATTCTCCACGTGGAACCTTCATTGCATTAATCTAATTTGCCATTCTGTCTACTTCTCTGTCTCTTGCAGGTATTTCTGATGTCCCTGACTCAGCAGAATTCCCAATTCATGAATCGTCCATCACCACATTGAAGACAGTTGGTCAGCCAGAGACAGATGGAGAGGGAGATCTGAACCCTTCAGTAAATCCTGCAGCCGCTAAGATCACTCACAGTAAACAACACAGGGAGGAGTTAGTGGGCTTTAATTCAGACCCTGAGGGCATGATGTAGGAACAATGCTGGGCAAGGAACATGAGAAAATTCTCAGGCTTCATTATCACCATCTTGTCTATAAATTCATCTGTTCCACAGAACCCTCCCTATGTCTGTCAGTTTCTCCATTGTCTGTTTCATCGATACCACTTCCCCTATCTCTATCAGCCCCTACAATCCTGCTTATCCCTGTAAGCTCCTCATATCAGTAAAACTCTCCAAGTTTCTTCCTTTGCCTTTAATCCCGGGTTCTGTCACATCTCTTCTTTACTGGAAAAAAACAACTCTTCAGTTCCTTTCGCCATCCTGGTCAGTGTAGTCCTTTCCAGACCTGAAAAACCTCCCTGTCTTAGTGACTGTTTTGACCTCCTACTACCTTCATGATCTCTGTAACCTTCCCGTCACGACAACAAAAAAGCTCTTTTCCTTAGTAACCTCCTCCAGCTGTGAGACTCCTCCATGTCTCTGGGCACAAAGCAGAGTGACCCTGCTTCTCTCATAAATTAGTTTCTCATTTCTAATGATGACTATCAACTCTTCCTGTCTCTAAAACGCACTCAGTCTCTGTAAACTCTGCTGGTCCCGATTGATGGAATTTCCTTCGGTAACAACAAACCTTTATACCTTAAATCTCCTCCAGACGCGACCACACGGTTTATTTCTATAACCTCAATGAGTGACAGAGTCCTAGAGATGTACAGCACGGACACAGACCCTTCGGTCCAACCCGTCCATGCCGACCAGATATCCCAACCCAATCTAGTCCCACCTCCCAGCACCCGACCCATATCCCTCCAAACCATTCCCATTCATATACCCATCCAAATGCCTCTTAAATGTTGCAATTGTCCCAGCCTCCACCACATCCTCTGGCAGCTCGTTCCATACACGTTCCACACTCTGCGTGAAAAGATTGCCCCTTAGGTCTCTTTGATATCTTTCCCCTCTCACCCTAAACCTATGCCCTCGAGTGCTGGACTCCCTGACCCAAGGGAAAAGACTTTGTCTGTTTATCCTATCCTATCCATGCCCCTCATAATTTTGTAAACCTCTATAAGGTCACCCCTCAGCCTCCGAAGCTCCAGGGAAAACCACCCCAGCCTGTTCAGCCTCTCCCTGTAGCTCAAATCCTCTAATCCTGGCATCATCCTTGTAAATCTTTTCTGAACTGTTTCAAGTTTCACAACAATTATTCCGATAGGAAGGAGACCGGAATTGCACAAAATATTCCAACAGTGGCCAGACCATTGTGCTGTACAGACGCAACATGACCTCCCATCTGCTGTACTTAATACTCTGACCAATAAAGGAAAGCATAACAAATGCCGCCTTCACTCTTTTATCTATCTGCGATTCCACTTTCAAGGAGCTATGAACTTGCACTCCAAGGTCTCTTTGGTCCGCAACACTCCCTAGGACTTTACCATTACGTGTATATGTCCTGCTAAGACTTGCTTTCCCAAAATGCCGCACATCGCATTTATCTGAATTAAACTCCATCTGCCAGTTAGCCCATTGTCCCATCTGGTCCAGATCCTGTTGTAACCCTCTTCGCTGTCCACTACACCTCCAATTTTGGTGTCATCTATAAACTTACTAACTATACCTCTTATGCTCGCATCCAAATCATTTATGTAAATGACAAAAAGTAGAGGGCCCAGCACTGATCCTTGTGACACTCCACTGGTCACAGGCCTTCAGTCTGAAAAACAGCCCTCCACCACCACTATCTGTCTTTTACCTTTGAGCCAGTTCTGTATCTAAATGGTTAATTCTCCCTGTATTCCATGAGTTCTAACCTTGCTAATCAGCCTCCCATGGGGGACCTTGTCGAATGCCTCACTGAAGTCCATATCGATCACATCTATCACTCTGCCTTCATCAATCTTCTTTGTTACGTCGTCAAAAAACTCAATCAAGTTTATGAGACATGATTTCCCACGCACAAAGCCATGTCAACTATTCCTAATCAGTCCTTGCCTTTCCAAATACATGTGCATTTTGTCCCTCAGGATTCCCTCCATCAACTTGCCCACCACTGAGTTCAGGCTCACCGGTCTATACTTCCCTGGCTTGTCTTTACCACCCTTCTTAAACAGTTGCACCACTTTTGCCAACCTCCAGTCTTCTGGCATCTCACCTGTGATTATTGATGATACAAATATCTCAGCACGAGGCCCAGCAATCACTTCTCTAGCTTCCCACAGAGTTCTCGGGTACACCTGATCAGTTCCTGGGGGTTTATTCTCCTTTTACTGTTTCAAGACATCCAGCACCTCCTCCTCTGTTTCTCTGGACATTTTGCAAGATGTCACCATCGATTTCCCTCCAGTCTATATCTTCCATATGAATTTCTACAGGAAATACTGATGCAAAATATTCATTTCGTATCTCCCCCATTTTCTGCGGCTCCACACAAAGGCCGCCTTTCTGATCTTTGTGAGGCCCTATTCTCTCCTTCGTTACCCTTTTTTCCTTTAATATATTTGTAAAAACCCTTTGCATTCTTCTTCATTCTCTTTGTCAGACCTATCTCATGTCCGCGTTTTGCCCTCCTGATTTCGCTCTTAAGTATACTCCTACTTCCTTTATACTCTTCTAAGGATGCACTCGGTCTACCCTGTCTATTCTTGACATATGCTTCCTGCTTTTTCTGAACCAAACACTCAATTTCTTTAGTCATCCAGAATTCCCAATAATTACCAACCTTCCCTTTCACCCTGACAGGAATATACGTTCTCTGGATTCTCATTACCTCATTTCTGAAGGCTTCCCATTTTCCAGCCGTCCCTTTAGCTGCGAACATCTGCCTCCAATCAGCTTTCAAAAGTTCTTGCCTTATACCGTCAAAATTGGCCTTTCTCCCATTTAGAACATCAACTTTTAGATCTGGTCTATTCTTTTCCATCACTATTTTAAAACAAATAGAATTATGGTCGCTGGCCTCAAAGAGCTCCCCCACTGACAGCTCACTCACCTGCCCTGCCTTATTTCCTAAGAGTAGGTCAAGTTTTGCACCTTCTCTAGTAGGTACATCCACATACTGAATCAGAAAATTGTCTTGTACACACTTAACAAATTCCTCTCCATCTAAACCTTTAACACAATGGCAGTCCCAGTCAATGTTTGGAAAGTTAAAATCCCCTACCTTACCTACCCTATTATTCTTACAGATAGCTGAGATCTCCTTACAACTTTGTTTGGCAATTTCATTTTGACTATTGGGGGGTCTGTAATACAATCCTAATAAGCTGATCATCCCTTTCTTATTTCTCAGTTCCACCCAAATAACTTCCCTGGATGTATTTCTGGGAATATCCTTCCTCAGCACAGCTGTAATGCTATCCCTTATCAAAAATGCCACTCCCCTTCTCTCTTGCCTCCCTTTCTATCCTTCTTGTAGGATTTGTATCCTGGAACATTAAGCTGCCAGTCTTGCCCATCCCTGAGCCATGTATCTGTAATTGCTATGAGATCCCAGTCCCATGTTCCTAACCATGCCCTGAGTTAATCTGCCTTCCCTGTTAGGCCACTTGCATTGAAATAAATGCAGTTTAATTTATTAGTCCTCCCTTGTCCCTGCCTGTCCTGACTGTTTGACTCCCTTCTGTTCTCAGCTGGACCCGTCTCAGATCGAGCTCCCAAAATCCTCCCTGTGATTGTTATCACGTCCCATCCCTGCATTCCTCCAAAATCCATGTAAAGTCCTACCATTCCTAAAACCCACCCTGTATCTGTCACCTGTCCCAGCTTCCACATCCCTCCCTATCTCCCTATCTCCGTAAGACACCATCTCCCCACCCACCCCCGTCCCAGATACTACATCCCGCTGTATCACGAAATGCCAGTAGTCACTATAATATCAGATTAAGGCGTGAAAGCAGGAATACTGTACTGGGTTAAATGATCAGTCGTGATCACATTGAATGGTGGGACCGACTCTGTGGTCAAATGGCCAATACCTGCTCTTCTTTCCTGTGCTTCTCTATAAATTTACGATCCATATAACCTCCTTCAGTCCCCACATCCCTCCCTCTCTCCATAAACTCCTTCTGTCCCCATGACTCTTCCTATCCATGTAACCTGAATCATTCCCCAGAAACCTCCCTAACTTCATAACCTCCAAAAAGCCCCACGAACCTCACTATCTCCATAATCTCATCCTGACCCAACGACCCACCCGTTCAGAGTAACCTACTTCAATCCCCATGATCCTCCTGATCTGTGCAACCTCCTTCAGGCCCAACAGCCCTGCAGATCTCTTTGGCCCCTTTCAGGCCCCACAGCACTCCCTATCTCCATAATGTCCTTCAGTCACCACTGCACTCTCTGTGTCCATAATCTCATACAGTCCCCACATCACTCCCTATCTCCATAATTTCCTTCAGTCCCCACGACCCTCCTTATTCCCAAAACATCTATTACCTGTTGAACCTGTGAGCCACCTTTTTCAGATTGATAAACACGAACTCCCATAACCCTTTCTGCTGCCAGTCTGAAACCAAACAGTGTTAACCTGATAGTAGGTCGGGAGCTGAAATATGTTTGAAAGGATATGTCAATGAACAATAACTGGACCCTTAGAAACGCTTTTAATAAAAAGAGAATATGTTTTTGAGCATGTTGGATTTTATTTTTATTGGTGAGAATATAAATGGCAGAATAGATACGGGTGTAGGAGTGGTTGTACCGAGGAAACGGTTTATTTGAATTTTCAGAAACCTTTACACAAGTTTCAATAAAGGCTAAAGAGTAACTTGTTAGAGAATAGGGCACCTTAACTGTCAAGACGTGGGTGAGATATTAGACGAAATAGTGTTGTCAGAATTTACTGTGGAGAAAGACATGGAAACTCGGGAAGTTGGGGACATAAATAGTGATGTCTTGGAAAGAATCCTCACCAGAGAAGAGAAAGTGCTGCAATATTAAAATAAATAAAGGTAGATCAATCCTCAGTCACTTGTTAGTTTGATCCTAGAATATTGTGGGAATCTGGGGAAGAGATTGCAGTGTCCCTAACAGAGATATTTATATTATCAACAGACACAATGAGTTACTGGAAGACTGGAGGGTGTTCCATCACTTTAAGGCTTAAGGGAGCAGCCAGGAAATCACAACCCAGTGATCTACTGGTATGTTGTTGGAGGAGATTCTGAGAGAAAGGAGCTACATATATTTGGAAAGGCAAGGGCTGATTAGAGATAGTCAGCATGGCTTTGTGAGTGGGAAACCGTGTTTCACAAACCGGATTGACTCTTCGAGGAGTTGACCAAGAGATCGATGAAGGCAGAGCAGTCAACGTTGTCTACATGAACTTCAGCAAAGCATTTGACAAGGTTCCAGGGATGTAGAACATCTAATCAATAGGAAGAAGGAAGCTAACTTAAGTTTGAGGAACCAAGGATCAGAAGCTCTAGAGCGTTACATGGGGCAGCATGGTGGCTCAGTGGTTAGCACTGCTGCCTCACAGCACGAGGGACGCGATTTCAATTCCAGCCGCAGGCGACTGTCTGCGTGGAGTTAGCACATTCTCTCCATGTCTGCGTGGGTTACCGACAGGTGCTCCAGTTTTCACCCACAGCCCAAAGATGTGCAGGTTAGGTGAATCAGCCATGCGTTGTTCAAGAAAGGGAATAGAGATAATCCTGGGAATCACAGACCTGTCAGTCTTCTGTCTGTGATGTGCAGATTATTGGAGACTCTGAGATCCAGGATTTATGATTCCTTGGAAAACCATAGTTTGATTATTGAATGTCATTATGGCTTTGTAAGGGATAGGTCATACCACACAAATCTTATTGAATCCTTTGAGAATGTGACAAAACACATTTATGGCTCATTGAGAAAGTACAGAGCATGGGATACAGGGAAACCTGCCTGCCTGGATACAGAATTCCTGGCCCATAGAAGACAGAGGGTGATGACAGATGGAAATCATTCAGCCTGGAGCTCAGTGACCAGTGGTTTTCTGCAGAGAGAGGTCAAAACATCTCTGCTCTTTGTGATTTTATGTATGACTTGGATGTGTGAGTGGAAGAGTGGGTAAGTAAGGTTGCCAATGACACGAAGGTTGGTGGAGTGGTGAATAGTGTGGATGTCTGCTGGAGGTTGCAATGGGGCATTGACAGGATGTAGAGCTGGGCTGAGAAGTGGCAGATGAAGTCAAATCTGGAAAAGTGTGAAGTGCTGCATTTTGGAAGGTGAGACTTGAATGCAGAATACAGGGGTAAAGGCAGAATACTGAATAGTGTGGAGGAACAGATGGATCTTGGATTTCATGAGCAGAGATCCCTCAAATTTGCCACCAACCTGATAGTGTTGTTAAGAAAGAATATGTTGTATTGGCTTTCATTAGCTGGGGGATTGAGTTTTAAAGCAATTAGGTTATGCTGCAGCTCTATACAGTCCTGTTTAGATCTCAATTAGAATATTGTGTTCAGTTTTGTTCCCTTCATTACAGGAAGGATGTGGAAGCTTTAGAGATTGTAAAGAGAAGATTTACCAGGATACTGCCTGGACTGGAGGGCATGTCTGATAAAGAAAGGTTGAGGGAGCCAAGTCTTTTCTCATTGGAGTAAAGAAGAGTGTGGTGTGATTTGTTAGAGGTGAACAAAATGGTGTGAGGCAACGATAGAGTGAACAGTGAGAGACCGCTTTATCCCATGGTACAAGGGGTCATAATTGTAGGGTGATAGGAGGATAGGTAAGGGGGGATTTCAGAATTAGTACTTTACACAGAGAGTAGTGAGTGGGTGGAACAGGACATTTTACCAGACTCTTGGATAGGTACATGGATGATAGCAAAATGAAGTGTATGTCAGTGAGTTTGATCTTACAGTCAGGTAAAAGATGGGCATGGCATCATGGCCGAAGGGTCTTGTGCTGTACTGTTCTGTGTTCTACGTTCTGTCTGGTAATCTGGGTAATAAACTCAGATCAATGTAAAAGGATATGGCATTCAGGAGGAGCTAGTCAACTGGATATAAAATTGGGCTTGATGGTAGGAGACAGAGGGTGATGGGAGACATGTTGCCTTCCTGACTAGAGACATGTGACCAGCGGTGAAGTGGGTCCACTGTTGTTTGTCATTTGGATAAATGGTTTGGATGGGAATATTGGTTTTGTGGGAAGTTTTTTGAGTGATACTGAAATTGTTGGTAAAGTGGACAGTGCAAAACGTTACGTATGATACAACAGGGCGAATAGTACACTGGAGTAGTGGGCTGAAGAATAGTAGATGGAGTTTAATTAGATAAATGTGAGGTGTTCCATTTTGGTGAAACAAACCAGAGTGGGTTTGTACAGTTAATGTTCGGGCCCTGGGTAGTGTTGTCAGTCAGAGACCCAGGGATGCAGGTAGATAGTTCTTTGTAAGTGGTGTCACATGTAGACAGGCTGGTGAAGCAGACATTTGGGGTGGTTACCTCCATTCGGGAGAGCACAAAGCGTAGGAGAAGGATGTCATGTTGTGGCTGGAAAAGACATTGGTGGGGCCACCATAAAACATTGTTGATCAGTGGGAAGAATTCATCTGGTTCACTCACCTCCTTTAGGGAAGGACATCAAATATTCTAACCTGGTCTGGCCGACATGTGACTCCAGACCCACAGCAATATGGCTGACTCTGAGCTACCCTCTGGGTAATTAGCAGTGGGGTCAAAGACCGTTGTTCCAGGCAGTGACACCCACATCCCATGAATGAATATATAAAAATACCGATGTCCCTCCGTACCTCTGCAAACCCCTCCAGCTGCAGCAATCCGTCCTGGCTTTGTAACACCCTGACCACTCTCTGTGACACTCTCACCACCTCCAGCACCTTCACCTCTCCCTGTTCCTATTGTGTCAATGAACCCTGACCGTGGCTCCCCTTCCTACAGCCCTCCTCCTGCGAGCAGACCCATTGCAATCCATTACCATTGACTCCTAAAACACTCCCTCACTTCAGGATTTTAAGTACTCTTTGGTGATCCTCTTCGCCTCATAATCTAGTATGATCCCTTTCGTCCTGAGTGAGGGATCAGTGGGAATTTCTTGCTGAGGTTTTTACTGTTTCAGTGGAATGTCCTTTTGTTGAGTATTTTGCATTGTTCCTTCAAATGGTTTCCACTGTTCATTTACAGACATATGTTTCAGTCTGTTTAGCTTGTTTATCTTGGTCAGTTCCCCTCTCACACACACATAATTGGCTATTTTTATTTCTACTTGTAGCTTGTCCTTTCTGTGTTTCACTTTAAAACTTTGTTTATTTAAACTGCACTTTATCACAATTTCCCGAAGGATCTCTCCAGGTGACATTACTCATTCACTAAGTTTCATTACACGGTCGCTCTGCGATAGTTATGTCCCTTAACAGTTGCACAATGTGTTTTTCAAAGAAACACTGAAAAAAAAATTCTCCGAACTCCTCTTCCAATATCAATGCTGTCCGTGTGATTGTCCCTGATAATACAAATATTTACGTTTTCCAAAATTATCACAATGCCTTTGTTAAAAAATTCCAATGAGTTCCTGTTGAATGCAGTGATGAGCAATGAAATGCTGTTCGGTGGCTAAAACTATTCTGCATCTTGTGTTTTTGGCAAGTAGTAGCCAGAATTTACATTCAGACTGACTCTACTTCATGATCTGCGGCCAAATGATTTCTCTGTAATGCCTTTGGTATCCATTATTGTTAGCGTTACCCATTTTGCCTGAGATTGCACAAGATTACGAACCACTGAATATTTTGTTCACCCTGTATTCATGTCTCCCTGTTGTCTAAATATCTTTTTTCTCTGTCTCACAAATCCATCGACCTTATTGCAGCAACGTTGTCCATTCAAAAAAAAAACATAATATACTGCCTTCCACAATTTTCTGTCACAAATCTATTGGCTGATGTACAATTTTAGTTAAACTCTGTCCCATCCTGTTCCTTTCTGCTTGTCTTCAGCCACATTCCCATGCTGTTCCATTGCTTCACCTTTTCCCTTTGGATTTGGAAAGCTCCTTTCACCTGCATCCTCTCTGTCAGTTTAATGCCCTGTCCATAAACCTACCGACATGATTAGCCAGGACACTGGTCCCAGCACAGTTCCAGGGGGATCATCCTAATAGATATTTTAAAAAATCAGGAATGGGATGTGTGAGTCTCTGGCTGACCAGCCTTTCTTGCCCAGTCCTAGAAGCCCTTGAACTGAGTAACTTGCTCGGCCATTTCAGAGGGTAATTGAGAGGCAAACACTTTGCTGTGGGGATGTCGTGCAGACCACGTGAGGATGGGCAGATGTCCTTCTCTAAAGGACAAGTGTTTGGATTTATTGTACATCAGTAATGGTTTCATACTTATTTGTGGATTGTTAATTATTATTTTTAAAATTATTGATTTCAACTGTCTCCTTTTCAGATGGCGGGATTCAAACCTGCCTCCCCTGAACATTAGCTGAGGTTTTGGATACATTCTCTCGCAATAATATCACTAGGCCATTACTTCACCTGCTCACTGGGTGCTCATCCCTGAGCACTGATACCAGGGCATCATGAAGCTAAACCCATTCTTCCCACACAATTGTGTGATCCTGACATCTTCCAGCAATGTGGGACTATTTCTTCATATCGCTCCATTTTCCAGATCTCTGTGGAACTCAGTACCATTCTCCATGTGTAACCCTCACTGCATCTGTTTAACTTCACATTCTGTCTATTTCTCTGTCTCCTGTAGGTACTCAGGAAAGTCCTGACTCAATAGCCTTCCCAACTGCTGGGTGGATCGTCCATCACCTCATTGAATGCAGTTGGTCTGCCAGAGAGAGACAAAGGGAAAGGAGATCTGGAGCCTTCAATAAATCCAGTAGTGAAGTAAGGTCACCCACAGTGCACAGAGCAAAGAACAATGAGAGGGATCCAACCATCTGTTAACACAACATGACATAGTACAATGCTGAAGCGGAGCACAGTGCACACACACACCCCAGGCTCAATCACCACACCAATGTAAGTTCTGTTATATTAAAACTCACGACTCTACAACAGTGTATCTATGGCATGTCTTGTGGTCCAGTGTCTTCAATAATTTTTAATTCCTGTAACAGATCCTATCGCTGTAACCTCCTCCCTTCCCGATAGTCCGTCCACATATTTGAATTGTGCTGCATTCCAGACGACCTTCCTTATCCCTGTAACTTGGTTCAGTGTTAACAACATGCTTTATCTCGGTTGCCTTCTTCTCCAATAATGTAAACACAAGGACTGCAGATGCTGGAAACCAGAGTCTAGATTAGAGTGGTGCTGGAAAAGCATGGCAGGTCAGGCAGCATCCGAGGAATAGGAAAATCGACGTTTCGGGCAAAAGCCCTTCATCAGGAATAGAGGCCGGGAGCCTGCAGAGTTGGGAGGTAAATGAGAGGGGGTGGGGATAGGGAGAAAGTAGCATAGAGTATAATAGGTGAATGGGGTGGGGAAGAAGATAATTGGTCAGAGTGGAGGATGGGGGAAGGTAGCAAAGATTACATTGGGTGAATGGGGGTGGGGATGGGGGTGATAGGTCAGGGAGGAGGGTGGAGTGGATAGGTGGGAAGGGAGATAGGCTGTTAGGACAAGTCATGGGAGGCTGAGCTGGAAGGCTGGAGGTGGGGTGTGAGGTGTGGGAAGGGGAAATGAGGAAACTGGTGAAGTCCACATTGTTGCCCTGGGGTTGAAGTGTTCCGAGGCGGAAGGTGAGACGTTCTTCTTCCAGGTGTCAGGTGGTGATGAAGCAGCGGTGGAGGAAGCCCAGGACCTGCATGTCCTCAGCAGAGTGGGAGGGGGCATTGAAATGTTGGGCCACAGGGCAGTGGGGTTGATTGGTGCGGGTGTACCAGAGATGTTCCCTAAAGTGCTCTGCTCGGACGTGTCCAGTTTCACCAATGTAGAGGAGAGCGCATAGGGAGCAACGGATACAATAAATGATATTGGTGGATGTGCAGGTAAAACTTTGGATGTGGAAGGCTCCTTTGCGGCCTTGGATGGTGGTGAGAGGAGAGGTGTGGGCGAAGGTTTTGCAATTTCTGCAGTGGCAGGGGAAGGTGCCAGGAAGGGAGGGTGGGATTTTGGGAGGCGTGGACCTGACCAGGTAGTCACTCAGGGAACGGTCTTTGCGGAAGGCAGAAAGGGGTGGGGAGGGAAATCTATCCCTGGTGGTAGGGTCTGTTTGGAGGTGGCGGAAATGTCGGCGGATGATTTGGTTTATGCGAAGGTTGGTAGGGTGGAATGTGAGCACCAGGGGCGTTCTGTCCTTGTTACAGTTGGAGGGTTGGGGTCTGAGTGCGGAGGTGTGGAATGTGGACGAGATGCGTTGGAGGGCATCTTTAACCACGTGGGAAGGGAAATTGCGATCTCTAAAGAAGGAGTCCATCTGGTGTGTTCTGTGGTGGAACTGGCCCTCCTGGGAACAAGTATGGCGGAGGCGGAGGAATTGGGAATACGGGTTGGCAAATTTGCAGGCGGTAGTCTGGGAAGAGGTGTAATCTAGGTAGCTTTGGGAGTCGGTAGGTTCATAAAAAATGTCGGTGTCAAGTCGGTTGTCATTAATGGGGATGGAGAGGTCCAGGAAGGGGAGGGAGGTATCAGAGATGGTCCAGGTAAATTTAAGGTCAGGGTGGAATGTGTTGGTGAAGTTGATGAATTGCTCAAACTCCTCAAGGAAGCACGATGTGGCGCCAATGCAGTCATCAATGTAGCGGAGGAAGACATGGGGAGTGGTGCCGGTGTAACTACGGAAAATGGACTGTTCTACATAACCAACAAAGAGACAGGCATAGCTCGGGCCCATACGGGTGCCCATGGCTACCCCTTTGGTCTGGAGGAAGTGGGAGGATTTGAAGGAAAAATTGTTAAGTGTGAGGACAAGTTCAGACAAAAGAATGAGAGTGTCGGTGGAAGGGTTCTGTTGTGGCCGTCAGGAGATGAAGAAACGGAGGGCTTGGAGGTCCTGGTCATGGTGAATGGAGGTGTAGAGGGATTGGATATCCATGGTGAAGATGCGGCGTTGGGGGCCTGGAAAACAGAAGTCTTGGAGGAGGTGGAGGGTATGGATGGTGTCTCGAATGAATGTGGGTAATTCCTGGACTGCGGGAGAGGGCAATGTCGAGGTAGGCAGACATGAGTTCGGTGGGGTAGGAGCATGCTGAGAGAATGGGTCGGTCAGGATGGTCAGGCTTGTGGATTAGATTAGATTAGATTACTTACAGTGTGGAAACAGGCCCTTCGGCCCAACAAGTCCACACCGCCCCGCCGAAGCGTAACCCACCCATACCCCTACATCTACATTTACCCCTTACCTAACACTATGGGGATCTTGGGAAGGAGGTAGAATCGGGCAGTGGGGGATCCCGGACAATGAGGTTGGAAGCTGTGGGTGGGAGTTCTCCTCCTGAGGTGATGAGGTTCTGTATGCTCTGGGAGATGACGGTTTGGTGATGGGAGGTGGGTCATGGTAGAGGGGGTGATAGGAGGAGGTGTCTTCGAGTTGGCATCATGGCTTCAGCAGTGTAGAGGTCAGTGCACCAGACTACCACTGCACCCCCTTTATCTGCTGGTTTGATGGTGAGGTCGGCAGAGGAAGTGGAGGGCTGCACGTTGTGAGGGTGAGAGGATGGAGTGGGGGAGGGGGTAGATAGGTTGAGGCGGTTGATGTCTCGGTGGAAGTTGGAAATGTAGAAATCGAAGACAGGTAATAGGCCAGCGCAGGGTGTCCTGGTGGATGGAGTATGTTGGAGTTGGGCAAAAGGGTCCTTGAAAGGTGGGTGGGAGTCTTGATTGTAAAAGTATGCTCGGAGGCGTCAGAAGAAGTGTTCAATATCTCAGCGTGTATTAAATTAATTGATGTGTGGACGGAGGGGGATAAAGGTGAAGTCTTTGCTGAGGATTGATCATTCATCCTCAGTGAGGGGGAGGTCAGGAGGAATGGTGAAAACTCGGCAGGACTGGGAGCTGGGACCTGGCGTAGGTGTGGAGCTGGGCGAGGGGACGGAGCCTGTAACAGGAGTGGGTGTGGTGTTAGGGGGAATGGGGGTGGAGTCATGAGCAGGGGTGGTGTTCCCCTCCGGATTCTGGGGTAGGGATTGTGATGGTGGGACCTGGGGGTTTGTCAGCAGAATGCAAGTGCGCGGCATTGGTGGGGGCGGAAGTGGTGACAAACACGGCAGTCGAGGGGGGGGGCATGGAAGTCACTGAGTGTGTGACATCAGCGATGATGTGAGGGGCGGAAGTGATGTCATTTTGGTGTGTGAGGAATTGTGAGGGGCAGAAATGGCATTTACTTAATGTTAACCAATAATTTCCTGTCACAAATCTATTTGACAATGTAGTATTTTAATTAAACTCAGTCCCTTACTGTTTCTTTCTGTTGGTCTTCATCCACATCTCCATGGTGTTCCAATATTTCAACCTTCCTCTTTGGACTTGGGAATTTCCATTCCCCTCAGACCTTTCCCCCTCCTCATCTGTGTCCATTTATAGCACACTGCATATTCCTGATACCTGGGGAGCCTATCCCAATAAAATAGCTCAGTCTTCCCTGTGTACTGGTAGCAGTGCTCACTGGTCAGAACCACTTCTGTTGATACCATTGTGTGATCCTGATACATTCCTCCACTCTGCTGATATCACTGTCTTTCTGCATGTGATATCCCTTACTTCTGGGTCTAATTGCTGCCTCTGTCAGTGTCTCTCACTCTTTGCAGCTACTCCAGATCCTGAGCCAGCAGAATTCTCCACTCCAGAGGGACGCAGCAGAACAGGCCAGAAATGGACATTAGGAATTTCCAGATCTCTGTGGGATTCAATGCCATTCTCCATGTGTAAGATTCATTGCATCAGTGTAATTTCCCATTCTGTCTATTTCTCTGTCTCCTGTCGGTATTCCTGATGTCCCTGACTCAGCAGAATTCCCAATTCCTGTCTCGTCCATCACCACATTGAAGACAGTTGGTCAGCCAGAGAGAGATGGAGAGGGAGATCTGGAGCCTTCAGTAAATCCTGCAGCCGGTCAGATCACTCACAGTAAACAGCACGGGGAGGAGTAAGTGGATTTTAATTCAGACCCTGAGGGCATGATGTAGGAACAATGCTGGGCAAGGAACATGAGAAAATTCTCAGGCTTCATTATCACCATCTTATCTGTAAATTCATCTGTTCCACAGAACCTTCCCTATGTCTGTCAGTTTCTCCATTGTCTGTTTCATTGATACCACTTCCCCTATCTCTATCAGCCCCTACAATCCTGCCTATCCCTGTAAGCTCCTCCTACCACTACAACTCTCCAAGTTTCTGCGTTTGCCTTTAATCCCGGGTTCTGTCACATCTCTCCTTAACTGAAGAAAAACAACTCTTCAGTTCCTTCAGCCATCCTGGTCAGTGTTGTCCTTTCTAGACCTGAAAAACCTCCCTGTCTTTGTGACTTTTTTGAACTCCTACTACCTTCATGATCTCTGTAAATTTCCTGTCACAACAACAAAAAAGCTCTGTACCTTAGTAACCTCCTCCAGCTGTAAGACTCCTCCTTGTCTCTGGGCACAGTGCAGAGTGACCCTGCTTCTCTCATAAATTAGTTTCTGCATTTCTAATGATGATTATGAACTCTTCCTGTTTCTGAAATGCAGTTAGTCTCTGAAAACTCTGCTGGTCCCAAATGATGTAATTTCCTACGATAACTACAAACCTTTATGCCTTCAACCACCTCCACATGCAGTCACACAGTTTATTTCTATAACCTCCATGAGTGTTGGAGTCATAGAGATGTACAGCACGGAACCAGACCCTTTGGTCCAACCCGTCTATGCTGACCAGATATCCCAACCCAATCTAGTCCCACCTGCCAGCACCCGGCCCATCTCCCTCCAAACCCTTCCCATTCCTATACCTATCCAAATGCCTCTAAAATGTTGCAGTTGTACCAGCCTCCACCACATCCTCTGGCAGCTCGTTCCATACACGTACCACCCTCTGCTTGAAAAAGTTGCACCTTAGGTCTCTTTTATATCTTTCCACTCTCACCCTAAACCTATCCCTTCTAGTTCTGGACTCACCGACCCCAGGGAAAAGTCTTTGTCTATTTATCCTATCCATGCCCCTCATAATTTTGTAAACCTCTATAAGGTCACCCCTCAGCCTCCGACGCCACAGCCCCAGCCTGTTCAGCCTCTCTCTGTAGCTCAAATCCTCCAACCCTGGAAACATTCTTGTAAATCTTTTCTGAACCCTTTCAAGTTTCACAAAATTTTTCTGATAGGAAGGAGACCAGAATTGCACAAAATATTCCAACAGTGGCCTAACCAATGTGCTGTACAGCCGCAAGATGACCTCCCGACTCCTGGACTCAATACTCTGACCAATAAAGGAATGCATACCAAACGCCGCCTTCACTCTCTTATCTATCTGCGATTCCACTTTCAAGGAGCTATGAATATGCACTCCAAGGTCTCTTTGTTCAACAACACTCCCTAGGACCTTACCATTACGAGTATAAGTCCTGCTATGATTTGCTTTTCGAAAATGCAGCACCTCGCATTTATCTGAATTAAACTCCATCTGCCAGTTAGCCCATTGTCCCATCTGGTCCAGATCCTGTTGTAACCCTCTTCGCTGTCCACTACACCTCCAATTTTGGTGTCATCTGCAAACTGTACCTCTTGTGCTCTCATCCAAATCATTTATGTAAATGATAAAAAGTAGAGGGCCCAGCACTGATCCTTGTGACACTCCACTGGTCACAGGCCTTCAGTCTGAAAAACAACCCTCCACCACCACTCTCTGTCTTTTACTTTTGAGCCAGTTCTGTATCCAAATGGCTAGTTTTCACTGTATTCAATGAGATCTAACCTTGCTAATCAGTCTCCCATGGGGAACCTTGTCGAATGCCTTACTGAAGTCCATATAGATCACATCTATCACTCTGCCCTCATCAATCTTCTTTGCGACTTCTTCAAAAAACTCACTCGAGTGTGTGGGATATGATTTCCCACGCACAAAGGCATGTTGACTATCCATAATCAGTCCTTGCCTTTCCAAATTCATGTACATCCTGTCTATCAGGATTCCCTCCAACAACCTGCCCACCACTGAGTTCAGGCTCATCGGTCTATAGTTCCCTGGCTTGTCTTTACCACCCTTCTTAAACAGTTGCACCACTTTTGCCAACCTCCAGTCTTCTGGCATCTCACATGTGATTATTGATGATACAAATATCTCAGCACGAGGCCCAGCAATCACTTCTCTAGCTTCCCACAGAGTTCTCGGGTACACCTGATCAGGCCCTGGGGAGTTATCCAGCACTTCTTCCTCTGTATCTGAACATTTGCAAGATGTCACCATCGATTTCCCTACAGTCTATATCTTCCATATCCTTTTCCACAGTAAATACTGATGCAAAATATTAATTTAGTATCTCTCCCATTTTCTTTGGCTCCACACAAAGGCCGCCTTGCTGACCTTTCAGGGGCCCTATTCTCTCCATAGTTACCCTTTGTCCTTAATATATTTGTAAAAACCCTTTGGATTCTCCTTAATTCTATTTGTCAAAGCTATCTCATGTCCCTTTTTTTCCCTCCTGATTTCCCTCTTTAGTATACTCCAACTTCCTTTATACTCTAAGGACTCACTCGATCTATCCTGTCTATACCCGACATGTGGTTTCTTCTTTTTCTGAACTAAACCTTCAATTTCTTTAGTCATCCAGAATTCACTATACCTACCAGCCTTCCCCTACACCCTGACAGGAATATGCTTTCTCTGGATTCTTGTTATCTCACTTCTGAAGGCATCCCATTTTCCATCGTCCCTTTACCTGCGAACATCTGCCTGCAATCAGCTTTCAAAAGTTCTTGCCTAATACGTCAAAATGGGCCTTTATCCAATTTAGAACTTCAACTTTTAGATTTGGTCTATCCTTTTCCATCACTATTTTAAAATGAATAGAATTATGGTCGCTGGTCCCAAAGTGCTCCCCCACTGACAGCTCAGTCACCTGCCCTGCCTTATTTCCTTAGCTTAGGTTAAGTTTTGCACCTTCTCTAGTTGGTACACCCACATACTGAATCAGAAAATTGTCTTGTACACACTTAACAAATTCCTCTCCATCTAAACCTTTACACTATGGCAGTCCCAGTCGATGTTTGGAAAGGTAAAAACCCCTACCATATCTACCCTATTATTCTTACAGATAACTGAGATCTCCTTACAAGTTTGTTTGGCAATTTCCCTTTGACTACTGTGGGGTCTATAATACAATCCTAATAAGGTGATCATCCCTTTCTTATTTCTCAGTTCCACCAAATAACTTCCCTGATGTATTTCTGGGAATATCCTCCCTTAGCACAGCTGTAATGCTATCCGTTATCAAAAATGCCACTCTCCCTCCTCTCTTGCCTCCCTTTCTATCCTTCCTGTTGCATTTGTATCCTGGAACATTAAGCTGCCAGTCCTGCCCATCCCTGAGCCATGTATCTGTAATTGCTATGAGATCCCAGTCCCATGTTCCTAACCATGCCCTGAGTTAATCTGCCTTCCCTGTTAGGCCCCTTGCATTGAAATAAATGCAGCTTAATTTATTAGTCCTACCTTGTCCCTGTTTGACTCCCTTCTGTTCTCAGCTATACCCGTCTCAGATCGAGCTCCCAAAACCCTCCCTGTGATTGTTATCACGTCCCATCCCTGCATTCCTCCAAATCTCTGTGAAGTCCTCCCATTCCTAAAACCCACCCTGTATCTGTCACCTGTCCCAGCTTCCACAACCCTCCCTATCTCTGTAAGACACCCCCCCCACCCCACCCCCTGTCCCAGTTACGACAGCCCGCTGTATCACTAAATGCCAGTAGTCACTATAATATCAGAGTAAGGTGTGAAAGCAGGAATACTGTACTGGGTTAAATGATCAGTCGTGATCATATTGAATGGTGGGACCGACTCTGTGGTCAAATGGCCAATACCTGCTCTTCTTTCCTGTGCTTCTCTATAAACTTACTATCTATATAACCTACTTCAGTCCCCACAGCCCTCCCTATCTCCATAAACTCCTTCAGTCCCCACGACTCTTCCTAATCATGTAACCTGAACCATTCCCCACCAACCTCCCTAACTCCATAACCTCCAAAAGGCCCCACAACCCTCCCTATCTCCATAATCTCATCGTGACACAACGACCCTCCAGTTCAGAGTAACCTCCTTCAATCCCCATGATCCTCCTGATCTGTGCTACCTCCTTTAGGCCCAACAGCCCTGCAGATCTCTTTGGCCTCTTTCAGGCCCCACATCACTCCCTATCTCCATAATGTTCTTCCGTCACTAGTGCATTCTCTACGTCCATAATCTCGTTGAGTCCGCACATCGCTCCCTATCTCCATAATGTCATTCAGTCCCCACGTTCCTCCTTATTTCCAAAACATCTATTACCTGTTGAAACTGTAAGCTACCTTTTTTCAGATTGATAAACACGAACACCCATAACTCTTTCTGCTGCCAGTCTGAAACCAAACAGTGTTAGCCTGACAGTAGGTCAGGAGCTGAAATATGCTTGAAAGGATATGTCAATGAAGAATAACTGGAACCTTAGAAACACTTTTAATGAAAAGAGGATGTGTTTTTGAGCCTGTTGGATTTTATTTTTATTGGTGTGAATATAAATGGCAGAATAGATACGGGTGTAGGAGTGGTTGGACTGAGGATACGGTTTATTTGAATTTTCAGAAAACTTTACACAAGTTTCAATAAGGGCTAAAGAGTAATTTGGTAGAGAATAGGGCACCTTAACTGTCAGGAGGTGGGTGAGATATTAGACAAAATAGTGTTGTCAGAATTTACTGTGGAGAAAGACATGGAAGCTCAGGAAGTTGGGGAAATAAATAGTGATGTCTTGGAAAGAATCCTCAACAGAGGAAAAAAAGTGCTGGTATCTGAAAACAAATAAAGGTTGATCAAATCTTAATGTCGCTTATTAGGTCGAATATTGTGGGAATCTGGGGAAGAGATAGTGTCCCTAACATATATTTATTTTATCGATACACACAATGTGTTACCGGAAGACTGGAGGGTGGCTAATGCTGTTCCATCACTTAATGTCTGCAGGGAGCAGCTAGGAAATCACAGCCCAGTGAGCCAGTGCTGGGTAAGTTGTTGGAGGAGATTCTGAGAGAAAGGAGCTACATATATTTGGAAAGGCAAGGGCTGATTAGAGATAGTCAGCATGGCTTTGTGAGTGGGAAGCCATGTTTCACAAACCGGATTGACTCTTCGAGGAGTTGACCAAGAGATCGATGAAGGCAGAGCAGTCAGTGTTGTCTACATGAACTTCAGCAAAGCATTTGTCAAGGTTCCAAGGGATGTAGAACATCTAGTCAAGAGGAAGAAGGAAGCTAATTTAAGTTTGAGGAACCAAGGATCAGAAGCAGGGCTCTAGAGAGTTACATGGGGCAGCACGGTGGCTCAGTGGTTAGCACTGCTACCTCACAGCACTAGGGACGTGATTTCAATTCCAGCCCCAGGCGACTGTCTGTGTGGAGTGAGCACTTTCTCTCCGTGTCTGCATGGGTTTCCGACAGGGGCTCCGGTTTCCACCCACAGGCCAAAGATGTGCAGGTAAAGGCAGAATACTGAATAGTGTGGAGGAACAGATGGATCTTGGATTCCATGAGCAGAGATCCCTCAAATTTGCCACCATGCTGATGGTATTATTAAGAAAGAATCTGTTGTATTGGCTTTCATTAGCTGGGGGATTGAGTTTTAAAGCCATGAGGTTATGCTGCAGCTCTATACAGTCCTGTTTAGATCCCAATTAGAATATTGTGTTCAGTTTTGGTCCCTTCATTAAAGGAAGGATGTGGAAGTTTTAGAGAGGGTAAAGAGGAGATTTACCAGGATGCTACCTGGACTGGAGAGCATGTCTTATGAAGAAAGGTTGAGGGAGCTAAGGCTTTTCTCATTGGAGTGAAGAAGAGTGTGGTGTGATTTGTTAGAGGTGAACAAGAAGGTGTGAGGCAAAGATAGAGTGAACAGTGAG
The DNA here is from genome assembly GCF_047496795.1 of Chiloscyllium punctatum. NCBI lineage: Eukaryota > Metazoa > Chordata > Chondrichthyes > Orectolobiformes > Hemiscylliidae > Chiloscyllium > Chiloscyllium punctatum. The sequence continues at coordinate 67,478,665 of NC_092751.1, read as the reverse complement.
GGACCTCTTTATCCCATGGCATACATGGTACATGGGGGCATAATTGTAAGGTGATTGGAGGATGGGTAAGGGGAGATTTCAGATGGAGGTTCTTTACACAGAGAGTGGTGGGTGGGTGTAATGGGACATTTTAACAGACTCTTGGATAGGCACATGGATGACAGCAAAATGAAGGGTATGTAAGTTAGTTTGATCTCACCGTCGGATAAAAGATGGGCATGGCATCATGGCCGAAGGGTCTTGTGCTGTCCTGTTCTGTGTTCTACGTTCTGTATGGTAAACTGGATAATAAGCTCAGATCAATGTAAAAGGATATGGCATTCAGGAGGAGCTAGTCAACTGGATACAAAATTAGGCTTGATGATAGGAGACAGAGAGTGATGGGAGACATGTTGTTTTTCTGACAGGAGACATGTGACCAGCGGTGAAGTGGGTCCACTGTTGTTTGTCATTTGGATAAATGGTTTGGATGGGAATATTGGTTTCCTGGTAAGTAAGTTTTTTTGAGTGGCACTGAAATTGTTGGTAAAGTGGTCAGTGAAGAAGGTTATCTATGATACAACAGGACGAATAGTACACTGGGATCGTGAGCTGAAGAATAGCAGATGGAGTTTAATTAGATAAACGTGAGGTGTTCCATTTTGGTGAAACAAACCGGGGTGGGGCCTGTACAGTTAATGTTCGGACCCTGGGTAGTGTTGTCAGTCAGAGACCCAGGGATGCAGGTAGACAGTTCTTTGTAAGTGGTGTCACAGGTAGATAGGTTGGTGAAGCAGGCGTTTGGGATTGAGAGTAGAAGTTGGGATGTCATGTTGTGGCTGTAGAGGACATTGGTGAGGCCACCATAAAAGCATTGTTGACCAGAAGGAAGAACTCATCTGGTTCATTTACATCCTTTAGAGAAGAACATCTGACATTCTAACCTGGTCTGGTCTGCACGTGACACCAGACCCACAGCAATATGGCTGACTGTGCTATACTCTGGGTAATTAGCAGTGGGGTAAAGAATGTTGGTCCAATCAGCGACATCCTCATCCCATGAATGAATAAATAAAAATATATATATCCCTCCCGACCTCTGCAAACACCTCCAGTTGCAACAATCTGTACTGGCTTTGTAATACCGTTCAGACCCTGACCCCTCTCTGTAACACTCTCACCACCTCCAGCACCTTTAGCTCTCCCGGTTCCTTTAGTGACATAAAACCTTGACAATTATTTCCTCTTCCATCTGACCTCCTCCTGGGAGCAGAGCCTTTGCAATCCCTTTAAAACTTACTCCGAAAACATTCTCTCACTTCAGGATTTTAAGTACTTTTTGGTGATCCTCTAAGCCCGATAATCTAATATGATCCTGGGAGCAGAGCCTTTGCAATCCCTTTAAAACTTACTCCGAAAACATTCTCTCACTTCAGGATTTTAAGTACTTTTTGGTGATCCTCTAAGCCCGATAATCTAATATGATCCTTTTTACTTGAATGAGGGACCGATGGGGATTTCTTGCTGAGGATTTGTCTGTTTCAATGGAATGTCCTTTTGTTGAGTGTTTTACACTGTTCCTTCAAATGTTTTCCACTGTTCATTGACAGGCACATATTTCAGTCTGTTTAGCCTGTTTACCTTGGTCAGTTCCCCTCTCAAACTCATGTTATTGTTTATTTTTGTTTCTAGTTGTAGCTTGTCCTTTCTGTGATTCACTTTAAAACTTTATATTTCCTTAAATTGCATTTTATCACAATATTGCAGAGGATCTCTCCAGGTGACATTACTCATTTACTAAGATTCATCACACAATGGTTGCTCTGAGGTAGTTATGTCCCTAGCCAGTTGCACAATTTGTTATTCAAAGAAACACTGAAAACTAATTTTCTGAACTCCTCTTCCAATATCACTCTTGCCAGCGTGACTGTACTACATTTTGTGAATATTGATGTTTCCCAAAATTATCGCAATGTGTTTGTTAAAAAAATTCCAATGAGTTCCTGTGTGATGCAGTAATGAGCAGCGGAATGCTGTTCAGTGGCTAAAACTGTTCTGCTGCTTGTGTCCTTGGCAAGTAGTAGCCAGGATTTACATTCAGACTGATTCTACTTCATGATCTGAGACCAAATGCTTTCTCTGTGATGCCTTTGTTATCCATTATTGTTAGTGTTACCCATTTTGCCTGAGTTTCCGCAAGGTTGTGATCCATTGAATATTTATGTCCACCTTTTGTTCACCCTATAACCATATCTCTCTGTTGTCTAAACCTCTTTTATCTCAGTGTCACAAATCCATCTACCTTATTGATAAGACTTCGTCCATTGAAAAAAAAACATAATTTACTCTTTCCCACAATTTCCTGTCACAAACCTATTCACTGATGTACAGTTTTAGTTAATCGCTGTCCCCATCTGAGGTTTTGGATAAATGCCCGAACAATAATGTTACTAGGCCATCACTTCACCTGCTCACTGGTTGCTCATCCCTGAGCACTGACACATGAAGCTAAACCCATTCTTCCAACATGATTGTGTGATCCTGAAGTCTTCCAGCACTCTGGTGATATCACTCAGTCTCTCTCCATGTGGTATCCCTCACTGTGTGGGTCGAATTGCTGCCTCTGTCAGCGTCTCTCACTCTTGCAGCTCCTCCACATCCTGAGCTAACAGAATTCTCCACTCCAGAGAGACGCAACAGCACAGGCCAGGGATGGAGTTTGGGATTTTCCAGATCTCTGTGGGGTTCATTTCCATTCTCCTTGTGTAACCCTCACTGCATCAGTCTAATTTCCCATTCTGTCTATTTCTCTGTCTCCTGTAGGTACTCAGGAAGTTGCTGACTCAATAGACTTCCCAACTGCTGTGTGTCTCATCCATCACCTCATTGAAGATGGTTGGTCAGCCAGAGAGACAAAGGGCAGGGAGATCGGGAGCCTTCAATAAATCCTGCAGTGAGGTAAGATCACTCATAGTGCACAGAGCAGAGAGCAATGAGAGGGCTCCAAACATCGCTAACAAGACAGGACGCAGATACAGTGCTGGATGGGGAGCACAGTATAGACACACCCCGTGCTCAATCACCACGTCTACTTTAACTTATGTTGCAGTGAGACAGCATCGGGAGTTCATAGTTATCAATCCAGTCCTGTGCTGTCTGAGCGAGCATCAGTACAACAGAGGGGAGAGTAGGCCTCCGACAAGAGGTTGTGAATGCTGCCTGGGATATTTCTGTTCTGTGTTCTCCCTCCAACACTGTACTAAGACTCACTACTCTGCAACACCATCTGTGGCATGGCTTGTGCACCAGTGTCTTCAGTCATTTTTAACTCCTACAATAGTCCCTGTCCCTGTAACCTCCTCCCTTCCCGATACTCCCTCCACATATTTGAGACATACTGCATTCTAGACTACCATCACTATCGCTGTAACTTGCTTCAGTGTCTACAACATGCCTTATTTTGGTACACTAATCCTCTTTAGCTGGATACAGAGTGATGCAGCACGGAAACAGAACCTGTGGTCAAACCCCCTCAATGCTGCCCATGTTTCTTATACTCAATGAGTCTCATTTGCCTGCATTTGGCCCTTATCTCTTCAAACCTTCTCCTCTCCATGTACCTGCCCAAATGTCTTTTCCATGCTGTAATTGTTTTTGTTTCTCCCATGTGCCTGAGGCAGTCTGTTCCGTTTATGCACCATCCTCTGTGGATAATGTTCCCCCTCAGCTCCCTCTTTAAATCCTTGCTCTCTCACCTCCTGTTATACCCTCTAGTTTTGGACTCACCGACCCTTGGTTATTCACCATTCTTAGGGTCACCTCGTGGCCTCCTCTGCCCAAGGGAAATATTTAGGACAAAGTTACAAATATCTCCAACATATGTAACAAAGTGCTGGCCAATGTCGGCAAATGTGCCAAATGTCGCTTTCCCCACCCTGTCCACCTGGTATGCCACTTCCGAGGAATAATGTAACTCGCACCCCCTTGTCTCTCTCTCTCTCTCTCTCTCCGACAACCCTGGCCAGAGCCCTTCCATTAACTGTATTAGTCCTCCCTGGTTTGTCTTAACAAAATCCAACCCCTGAATTAAACTCCATCTTTCATTTCTTGGTCCACTGGCCCAGTTGGTCAAGATCCCCTTTGATAACCGTATTCACTGCCCACTACAACATTCATTTGATCATCAACAAACTTTCACACAATCACTCCTATATTTTCAACTAAATCGTTTATGTCGATGATGCACATCAGTGGGCCCAGCCCTGATGCTTTCTTCAATAATGGAATCAAACCATATTCTTGTCATAGAGCCATACAGCATGGAAACTGACCCTTCAGTTGATACCCACCATAATCTAAAACTAAACTCTTCCCAGCTGCCTGTTGCTGGCCCATATCACTCCAACCCTGCCCTATTCACCTGTTTATCCACATATCTTTTAAATGTTGTAATTGTACGCACATCAACCCCTTTCTCAGGAAGTTCATTCCACACTCAAACCACCTTCTGTGTAGCAAATTGCCCCATATCTTTTTTTTGAACACCTCTCCCCTCTAACCTTAAAAATATGGCCCCTGCTCTTGAGACTCCCCCATCCTGAGGAAAAGGCAACTACCATTAAATTGATCCATATATCTCATTTTTTTCATAAACCTTTATAGCATCATGTCTCAACCCCCAGGCACCAGTGAAAAAAGACTCAGCCTATCCAGCCATTTTTCAGATCTCAAGCTTTCCATACCCAGCAATATCCTGGTAAATCACTTCTGAATGTCCTGCAGCTTAATAATATCCTCCCTGTTAACTGGGCGACCAGAACTGGACAGAGTATTGCAGAACAGGCCTCACAAATGTCTATGCAAACTCAACATGACGTCCCAAATCCTACACTCAATGGACTGAGCAATAGTCAGGCATGCAAAGCACTGTCTTATTCGTCCTGTGATTCAGCCTTCAAGGATTATGTACCTGAACCCGGAGGTCCCTCTGCTCTAAAACACTAATCAAGGCATGAGCATTAATTGTATAAGCTCTACCCTTGTTTGTTTTACAAAATGCATTACCTCGTATTTATTCAGATTGAATTCCATTTCTACTTTTTCAGCCCATTCATTCACCTCATCAAGATCCCTTTGTCATCTCACAAAACCTCCTTCACTGTCCATGATGCCACCCTCCAGCCTGCCAGCCCATCACACATGGCTGTCTGTAGTACACATACCTTTACTCGGGCCTCCACAATTTTTTCCCTAGCATCCCACAGTGTCCTGAGATACACTTAATCAGGTTCTGGGACTTGCCATAGCTTTGAGTTTTAAAACCTCCAGCGCCACCTCTTTTATAACATGCACTCTTTTCAAGTCATAGAGATTTACAGCATAGAAACAGACCCTTCGGTCCCCAACTCGTACTGGCTTACCCGGTCTAAATAAATCCATTCCCTTTTCCAGCATTTGGCCCATATACGTCTACACCCTTTTAGATTAGATTACTTACCGATTAGATTAGATTACTTACAGTGTGGAAACAGGCCTTTTGGCCCAACAAGTCCACACCGACATGCAGAAGCGTAACGCACCCATTCCCGTACATTTAACCCTTCAACTAACACTACAGGCAATTTAGTATGGCCAATTCACCTGGCATGCGCATCTTTGGACTGTGGGAGGAAACCGGAGCACCCGGAGGAAACCCACGCAGACACGGGGAGAATGTGCAAACTCAACACAGTCAGTCGCCTGAGTCGGGAATTGAACCCGGGTCTCTGGCGCTGTGAGGCAGCAGTGCTAACCACTGTGCCACCATGCCCCCCACCCTTACTATTCAGATGCCAATTTTAAATGTTGTAATTGTATCAGTCTCCATTACTTTCTCTTTCAGCTCATTCCATACACACATCACTATGTGTGTGAAGAAGCTGTCCCTTCAGTCCCTCTGTAAACCATTCACCTCTAAACTTAAATCTATTCCCTCTATTTTTGGACTCCCCAACTTCTGGGAAAAGGCCTTGAATGCTTACCCTATCCATGCCCCACATGTTCATATAAACCTCTGTGAGGTCATCCCTCAGTCTCCGATTCTCCAGTGACAGTAACCCCAGCATATTCAGCACCAACCCGGGCAATATCTTGTTAATCTTTTCTGAGTCCTTTCAAGTTTCACAACATCCTTCTTGTAGCAGAGAGACTGGAATTTTAGAGAACTCCAATTGTGGTCTAACGTATTACTCTTGTTCCCTGAATTCCCCAGTCTTTCTCCACAGTAAGTTCTGGAGTGAAAAAAATTGTTTAGGATCTTAGCAAATATCCTGCAGTTCCACACATCGATGGCCTCATTGATCACTAAAGGACACTATTTTGTCCTGAGTTACTTATGTACTCTTAATATACTGATACAATCACTTTTGGATTCCCCTTTCCTTCTCTGCTGAGGCTATTTCATGTAGCCTTTCTCCATTCCTGTTTTCTACTCAAAGTGTATTCCTACAGCCCCTGTATATCCTCAGGAATTCCCTTGATCCAGCTGGCTATACCTGACATGTGCCCCCTATTCCTTGACCAGACCCTCAATGGACAGCCAGTGTTTCTGAATGCTGTCAGCATTGACCTGCACACAAACAGGAACATGCTGGCGCTGATCGATCAGTTTATCTTACTTTTAAAATATTCTCACTTGCCAAACTTCCCTTTCCCTGTAAATAATTCCCTTCCCCAATCACATTTTCAAAGTTCCTGACTAATACGGTCAAGATTGGTCAGGCTCCATTTAATAACTTGCACTTGTGGACCAGGCCTGTCCTTTTCCAAAGCTATTTTCAAACTACTAGAACTGTGATCACTTTGGCAAAACACTTTCCCAAATCTCAGTCCCTCTCCCGACCTTAATTCCCAAGTGGAGGTCAGGTTTTGCCCCTTTCTCTTTTCAGGCCATTTACATATTGATTGGGAGTTTTCTGGAACACAATTACCAAATTCCTCCCTTGCAAACACTGAACACTGGCAGTCCCAGTCTAGGTTTGGAAAGTTCATAAACGCTACTATAACAGCCCTATTATTATGGTTGATATTTAAGGTGTCCCGACATATTTGTTCCTCAGTCTGCCACAGATTATTCGGGGTCAGCAGTCGCATCGTATCAAAGTGATGACCCATTCTTATTTCTCAGTTCCACTAACATAGCTTCACTGGGCAATCCACAGGAATATTCTCTCTAAGTACTGCTGTGATGATTCATGCAATCAAAACCCACCACCACACGTCCTCTCTTGCCTCCCCTTCCTGCAGCATCTCCACCTTGAAACAATGAACTGTCAGTCCTGCCCCTCCCTCAGCTGTGTTTCTGTAATAACTATAATATCCCAGTCCCATGTTCCAATCCATGCCCTGAGTTCATCTTCCTTAGCTGTCTGGCCCCTTACATTGAAATAAATGCAGTTTAATCATCAGTTTTCCCCCATTCCCTGCTATGTTCTTGCCTGCCTTGTCTGCTGAAATTGCTGTCTTTAACTCGTGTACCAGCCTCAATCTTCTTTCTGGCCTGACGTTTATTTAAGGTCCAACACCCTGCCAGACTGGGTTATATCCTCTCAAGCAGCTCTAGCAATTCACCCCACCAGGATATTTGTCCCTCTCCCGCTCCCAGTTCAGGTGCCATTCCCACCCTGTCACCCTGTGCTGACACCTTCAGGGATCTATGGACTTGTCCACCAAGGTCCCTGTATTCCTCAGTACTCCGCAAGGACCTACCGTTTATTATGTCTGTACTTCGCTTATCGTACCTCCCACAGTGTATTACCTCATTTCGATCAGAACTAAACTCTGCTTCGATTATCATCCGATCGACATCGGACAGCAGACAGAGACCATCTTCCTCACTGTGAACAACACCCTCACCTTTCATGTCATCTGCAAACCGACTAATGATACCTTCTGCTTTCACATCCGAGTTATTAATGTTCAATGATTCCTGCACAGTTTCCTGTGGTACACCCGGTGGTGAAAGTATGCTATCCACCAATTTTGCATCCAATTTGCCAACTTGCCTTGGAACCCAGTCCTTTTGAACCAGCCTTCCATGTTGGATCTTGTTTAAGGACTTAGTCAAGTCCATGTAAACCACATAATCTGCACCGCCTTCATCAATATACTTAAGCATCATTTAAAAAAAAACTGACTTGAATTCCTCGGACAGTATCTTCCTCTGCCAAATCCATGATGACTAAACCAAGTTGATCCTTACCTTTGCAAGTGTTGATTCATCCTCACAATTGTTTCCAATAATTTCCCTCCTCCTGCTGTCAGACTATCTGCTCTGTAATTACCTGGCCTATCCCTGCTGCCCTTCTTGAACAAAGGAACCATATTAGCGATCCTCCAGTCATTCAGCACTTCACCTGTGGCCAGCAAAGTATTATATTTATCCAGCAATTTCTGGGTAATTAGCATGGGGTCAAAGAATGCTGGTCCAGGCAGTGACACCCACATCCCATGAATGAATAAATAAAAATAGATATGTCCCTCCCTACCTCTGCAAACCCCTCCAGCTGCAGCAATCCGTACTGGCTTTGTAACACCGTTCAGGCCCTGACCTCTCTCTGTAACACTCTCACCACCTCCAGCACCTTCACTTCTCCATGTTCGTATCGTGTCAATAAAACTTGGCAACGATTCCCCTTCCCATTGCCCCCCCTCCTGCTAGCAGACCCATTGCAATCCCTTTAAAACTTACTCTAAAACTCTCTCTCACTTCAGGATTTTTAGTACTTTGTGGTGATCTTCTCAGCCTCATAATCTAATATGATCCATTTTGTCCTGAGTGAGGTACCGGTGGGGATTTTTTGCTGGGTTTTTGTCTGTTTCAGTGGAATATCCTTTTGTTGAGTATTTTTCACTGTTCCTTCAAATGTTTTCCACTGTTCATTTACAGGCGCATATTTCAGTCTGTTTAGTCTGTTTATTTTGGTCAGTTCTCCTCTCCAACTCAGGTAATTGGCTATTTTTTTTTCTAGTTGTAGCTTGTCCTTTCTGTGTTTCACTTTAAAACTTTATAGTTCTTTAGACTGCACATTATCACAATTTCCCAGAGGATCTCTCCAGGTGACGTTACTCATTCACTAAGTTTTATCACACAACAGTCGCTCTGAGACAGTTACGTCCCTCGCCAGTTACACAATCTGTTATTCTAAGAAACACTGAAAAAAATTCTCTGAACTCCTCTTCCAATGTCACTGTTGTCAGTGTGATTGTCCCAGACTTTGCGAATATTAACGTTTCACTAAGTGTTCACCATGCTTGTATTGCCCTCCATATGAATATTTGTTTTTCCAATCTGTACAACCCACGTTTTCTCTGTAATCTGCTCCATTTACCTGAAACATTCCTGTCTGTGTAAAACACCCCATCCTACCAACATCCTTATCCCTGTAAACTGCTCCATTCCTCCCAAACTCCCCATCTCCATGAACTCCTGTAGGCCCGACAGCTCTCCACATTTCTGTAACCTCCTGTGGCTCAAAGGTCCTCCCTCCCTGTGAAACCACCTCCAGTTCCCACACCCCTCCCAGTCTGGGTCATCCGCTCCAGATCAGGCCATTGCTGTCGCTGTTACCTCATGCAACCTTAGCAACGCCTCATATTTGTGTCTCTTCATTCAGATCGCATCCTCTCCCGCTTCCCGAACCCTCTTGCTGCCATCATAACCCTTGCTATTTAGAAAGTGGAATAGCACATTCCAGTACAAGCCCTTCCTCCCTCAATATTGTGCTGACCTTTTATCCTACTCTGAAGATGAAACAAACCTACATATCTTACATATTACTATCATTGATGTGCCTATCCAAGAGTTGCTTAGATGTCTGTAATGTGTCTGAATCTACTACCACGGCTGGCAGTCCATTCCACGCACCCACCACACTCTGTGTAAATAACTTACCAGTCCCGTCCATGCCGACAGGATATCCCAACCCAATCTAGTCCTACCTGCCAGCACTTGGCCCATATCCTTCTGATATCTAAGCTAAACCTTCCGCCAATTACCTGAAACTTATGTCCCCTTGTGATTACCATTTCGCCATGGGAAGTAGTCTCTGGTTATCCACTCTATCTATGCCTCTCATTCCCTTGTACACCTCTATCAAGTCACCATTCTTCCTCCTTCGCTGTGATCAGAAAAGCCCTAACTTCCACAATCTACCTTCTATGGGCATGCCCTCCAGTCCAGGCAGCATCCTGCTAAATCTCCTCTGCACTGTCTTTAAAGGTTCCACGTCCTTCCTACAATGAAGCGAACAGAACTGTTCACAATATTCAAAGTGTGGTCCAACTGGGGATCTGTAGAGCTGCAGCAAAATCTCACATCTCTTAAATTCAATCCCCCTGCAAATGAAAGCTAACACACCATCCGCCTTTTTAACAGCCTGTCAACTTGGGTGGGAACCTGAGGGACACAGGATCCCTTTGTTCCTGCACGCTGCTAAGAATCCTACCTTTAACAACGTAAAGGTTTTCTGCAGAATCCTCCAATCGAAAACTATCCCTATCTTTGTAAGTTCCTCCAGTCCCTACAACACTCATAAACTGTGAAACCTTCTCAAGTCCATATATTCCTAATGTCTGCAATATCCTCCTGTCCTGATGTCCCTCCATATCTCTGTTACCCCCACCATCCTGCAGTGCTCTTCTGGGGAACATTGCAGAGGAAGGAGGAGTTGGAGAATCTGGGCCATGTTAAAAGGTATGAAGGGCTGCAGAACTTGGAGGATGGTACAAATGTCGGAAGGGACGTGGGACGTGAAGAAGGTTAGGTGTTCCGGGATTCATTGAACCTGTAGGATAGGACAAGGGATGGCTTGTGGAACCTGGAGGATATTATGATTTGAACCACAGGTAATTTTTGATTGGAACATTCAGCCGATCTTATAGTCATAGAGATGTACAGCATGGAAACAGACCCTTCATTCCAACCCAGCCATGCCCACAGGATATTCCAACCCAATCTAGTCCCACCTGCCAGTACCTGGCCTATCTCCCTCCAAACCCTTTCTATTCATATATCCATCTAAATGCTTCTTAAATGTTGCAATTGTACCATCTGTAAGACTGGCTGAAAGATCCAATCAAACATTACCTGTGGTTCAAATCATAACATCCTCCAGGTTCCCCAAACCATTCATGGTCCCATCCTGCAGATCAAATATCCCAACCCAATGTAGTCCCACCTGCTAGCACCCGGCCCATCTCCCACTAAACCCTTCCTATTCATATCCCCATCGAGATGCCTTTTAACTGTTGCAGTTGTACTTGCCTCCACCACTTCCTCTGGCAGCTCATTCCATATACTTACTATCCTCTGCGTGAAAAAGTTGCCCCTTTTTATCTTTTATATCTTTCTACTCTCACCCTAAACCTCGCCCTATAATTCTGGATTCGCACACCCCAGGAGAAAGCCTTTGTCGATTTACCCTATCCATGCCCCTCTTGATTTTATAAACCTCGATGAGGTCACCCTCAGCCTCCAACTCTCCAGGAAAAACAACCACCACCTGTTCAAACTCTCCCTATAGCTCATCCCTGGCAACGTTGTTGAAAATCTTTTCTGGACCCTTTCAGGTTTCACAACATCCTTCTGATCGGAAGTAGAACAGAGTTGCATGCAGCATTCCAAAAGTGGCCTAACCACTGTCTTGTACAGCCACAACATGACCTCCCAACTCCTGTACCCAATACTCTGACCAATAAAGGAATGCATACCAAGCACCTTCTTCGCTCTCCTAACTACCTGTGACTCTACTGTCAAGGAACTCTGTATTTCATTTGAAAGATTTCATAGACAGGTAGAGTGGCCCAAGGTCTTCTGGGTAATGCTAGTTCAGTCTAAACTGGTAGGCAGAGCCAGTGAAATATTTGCAGCGCTGTCTCTCGAATGGTCGAGTGATAATGCACATGTCAAACAGGCTATTTTAAGTGCTTATGGATTGCTTATGAAAGGGAAGCCACTACAATTCCCTTTACCGTACCATCGCGATCTGTCAAAGCTCTTTCAGGTCTATATCCTCCGAATTGTTGAAACCTGCTCTCACAATTGCAACTCCCGTTATTTCCTAACATTGTTGAGTCTCAAAAACCATCCCTTTCAGGTTAATCTCCTCCACTGCATACAACACTCCAAGCCTGTGTAATCTGTTCAATTCCTTCAGTTCCTATATACCTATGAAGAGGTGTGACTGCTTTGTGGCCATTGTATCCTCATTTATATCTGCAAAAGGCTCTGCTCACTGTAGCATATCCTCTGCTCATAAGTGAATCTGGTCTCTCACAAGACTCTCTATCACTCTCTCATCCAGTCTCTACAAGCTTCCCTATCCCTGTCGTATCTTGCAGCATGCACACCACTCACTCTCTCTGACATACCTTCCAGTGCATAAATTCATCTCTCCTTCTAACTGTATCCAGTCTACAACTTCATCCCTGTCCGTGCAACATCCTCCAGTCCATATACTCCTCTCTATTGCTGCAGCATTCTCCAGCTTATATCATCTTCCATGTGCTTGCAACATTCTCCAGTCCATACTACCCAACCTTTCCCTGTAATATTCTCCAGTCCATACCATCCTCCCTATCACTGTGATATTCTCCAGATCCCACAAATGTTGTTGAATGTACGAAATCCTGGAATCCTGTGAATGTTTCTACGTCCTGATCAACGTTGTCCATGTAACGATCCACAACCCTATACACATCCCTATCTCTGGAATCTCATCAAACACGCTTTATCTCTCTATCTTCCTCCAAACAATAAAATGTTTTCTCCTGCGAACAATCTGTAGCAACTGTAACTATGTTTAACCCTGCAACATTGTCACACCCCCAAACATCTCTCCCACTCTGTGACCTCTAACCATCCCTCAAAGGCCCTTTCTCGGTGACACGCGCCATGCATTTGCAACAAGGCAGATGGAATGACAGCATTAACTGAAGGGAACAGATATGATCGAACTGTTATTGTGGAGGTGTGGCTGCAGCATGACCATCGCTGGGATGTGTTTATTGAGGGGTTGTAGGGATTTAGGCAGGATCAGCAAAAAACCAAACAAGGTCCCGTTTTGTTGTGAAGAAAGGACGCAGTCAGTGCATTAATGAGACAGCTAATTTAATCTGGGAATCAAAATATAGAGTCATTTTGAATCGACAGCTTCCAAATAGCAAGGGAGATCTGGGAGATCAAATCACAATCCATGCATGTTGTTAAGTCGGATGCAATACTTTCTTGGTGATAGTAGACAGAGGCATGTGCAGTGGTCAATTTCTGATTGGACGTCTGTTTCACAAGGATCAGTGCTGTGATGTCTGTGTGTAATTTATATCTGTGATTCAGATGAAAAGGTCAGCAGTTTGAGTGGTAATTTTGCAGTCGACATTTGGAAAGGCATGTAATGATTAGGGATAGATAGGGGAATTGTGGATAGTGAGGAAGAGTGTTCATGGTTGCAGCAGTACATACATCAGCTGTAATGTTGGGCAGAGATGTGGCAAATTGAATTTCATCGGGACAGGTGTGAAGTGATATATTTATGAAGTCATATGGAAGAGAGAAGTACACTAATTGACTAGTTGGAAACATTGATAAACAGAGAGACATTGGAAGCAAAGCCATAGCTCCCTAAAAATAACAACACAACAGGATGTGGTGGTCGAGGGGGAGTATGGCATGCTAACCTTTATTGGGCACAGTATTGAGTACAGACTTTTGCATGTCATGTTGTGACTGAATGAAACTTCATTCGACCATGTTTGGAAAGTTGCGTGTCATTCTCATCGACACACCACAGGAAGGATGTGGAGGTTTTGGGGAGGTTCCAACAGAGGGTTGGCAGAATATTGCCTGGATGACTGTGTTTAAGGAGGTTGGACGCAGTTGGATTGTTTTGCGAGAATATCCGAGTCTGAGGGGTGACCTGGTACAGGTAAAGAGCATGAGGAGAGGCGTGAATAGTGTGGATAGTTGGAATCCTCCTTCCAATGTCGAAATATCAAATACTAGGGCGCATCAGTTTAAGGTGAGAGTGAGAAGTTTTAAGTGAGATGAATGAGGCCAATTGTCTTTACCGAGCAATGTGATTATTGAGGGGTTGTAGGGATTTAGGCAGGATCAGCAAAAAATCAAACAGGAGGTGGGAGAGGTGGCAACAAGAGCAAACATTTGAAGGGCATTTAGACAGAAACATGAACAAACAGAGAATAGAGGGATATCGCCCATGTGCAGACAGATGGGATTAGTTGAGAATAGCATCATGGTCAGCACAGCCATGGTGGGCCGAAGGGCCTATTACTCTGCTGTACTGCTCGATTTTCTAACTTAACGACATCTAACCTGTCAAAGCCCCTCCGAATCCTGGATGTTTCATTCAATTTCTCTCCCATTCTTCAAAACTCCAATAGGTTCAAGGGCAATCTCCTCCACCTCTTCTCATTGGAAAATCCCGCCATCTCCAGGATCAGCCGAGCGAAACTTCCCTGGCCTGCCTCCAACACAAGAATGTCTTTCCTTAGGGCACACATACTATTCATTATAATCTAGGTGTGGTCTGACTTGTACCTTGCATCGTTTTAGCAAGACCTCCCTATATTTAGATTCCATTCCCTTTGCCTTCTCGATTACTTGCTGGTCCTGTAAGCTACCTGTTTCAGATTGAATCACAAGGATTCCCAAAATCCTTTGTGCAGTCAGTCTGAAACCAAACGGTGTTAGCCTGACAGTAAGTCGGGAACGTGCTGGAATGTGCTATAAAGAATATGACAATAAATGAGAACTAGATACTTAGAAACAATGTGAGATGTATGATTTTATAAAAGGGGAATATTTTTAAATCTGTTGCATCCTATATTTTGGTGTGACCATAAATGGCAGAATAGATAAGGGTGGGGAAGGCTAGTTGCAGTAGAGGGATATTTGAAATTTCAGAAGCATTTTGACAAGTTTCAACAAGGGCTAAAAATTAGCTCGTGAGAGAATAGGGCCCCTGAAAGGTCAATGAGGCTGTCTGTGTGGAATCACTGCTGATGGGGGAGATACTGAACAAGTATTGTGTGTTAGGCTTTACTGTGGTGAAAGACATGGAAGCTCGGGAACTTGGGAAAATACATAGGGATGTCTTGAAAAGAGTTCACATTGGAGAACAGGAGGTGCTGGAGGTCTTAAAATGGAAAAGTTCGATAAAACCTTTGGACATGATCAGATATACCCCAGCGCCTTGTGAGAAGCGAGGGAGGAAATTGCAGGGCCCCTCACAGAGATATTTATATCATCGACAGCTACTACGGACCAGTGAGACTGATGGCAGGGTGGTAAGTTGTTGGAGGAGATTCTGAGAGAAACGATCATCGTGCATTTGGAAAGGTAAGGACAGATTAACGATCGTCAGCATGGCTTTGTGCATGGGAAATCATGCCTCAAATGTGAGTGTGGAGGTAGACAAGTGAGAGGTCAAAGCAGAGCAGTACACGATGTCCACATGAACTTTAGCAAGGCCTTTGACAAGGTTCTACATGGCAGACTGGTTAGTAAGTTTAGATCAGACATAACCAGGGAGCGCTCACCAACTGGATACAAAACAGGATTGACTATAGGAGACAGAACATATTCATAGAGGGTTTCTGCCCAAACTGCAGGCCTGTGACCAACGGTGTGCCATGGGGTTCGGTGCTGAGTCACTGTTGTGCATCATTTATATAAACAGATTGGATGATAATACAGGATCCATGATTAGCAAGTTTGTGAGTGAGACTGAAATTGGTGATAATGTGGACAGTGAAGAGGGATATCGAAGAGTACAATGGAATCAACAGTACTGCTGGACCACTGAGGTTAGGAATAACAGGTGGAGAAATGCAAGATGTTGTATTGTGGTAAAGCAGACCAGGCTGGACTTGTACAATTAATGTTTGGGCCTTGGATATTGTTGTGAATCATTTCATTGACCCAGGGATGCAGGTACACAGTTTTTTGAAAGTAGCGTCACGGGTAGACAGGCTGGTGAAGCAGGCGTTTGGGATGGTCACCCTTCATTGGGCAGAGCATTGAGAGTAGGAGTTGGGATGTCATGGTTTGTCTGTAGAGGACATTAGTGAGGCCACTGTATAAGCATTGTTGATTATCTGGAAAAAATCAACTTGTTCACGTATGTCCTTTAGGGAGGGATATATGATATTTTTACCTGGTCTGGCTCACATGTGACTCCAGTCCCACAGCAATATGGCTGGCTCTGAGTTGCCTCTGGGCAATTAGCAGGAGGGCAATGGATGCTGGTCCATCCGGTGATATCCTTAGGCCTTGAATGAATCAATGAAATACACATATGTCTATCCCTACCTTGGCAAACAGCTCTGCTGCAGCAATCCGTACTGGCTTTGTAACGTTGTTCAGGCCTTTGCCCCTCTCTGTAACACTCTCACCACCTCCAGCACCTTCAATTCCCCCTGTACCGCTACTCTGATTAAACACTGACAATATTTCCTCTTCCTACTGCACTCCTCCACATTTCTAAATGTTGGTTACTTCAGAATTGATCGGTTCTTTTTCATCTCTTAATCAAATCGGCCAAGACCGTCTGAAGTGGGAAGGAGCATTGGGAAGGTGTCAAGCACCTCGAGACTTTCTGTGGGGAAAACGGGAATCCAGGAGAAAACAGCACAAGGAGCGCGCTGTCATGTCAACGCCCCACCCACCCCCTTTCCACGTTCACCTTCTGCCTCAAGTGTAACAGAGTCTGTGGAAGGCCACATCGGTCTGTACAGCCAACTCCAGACTCCCCCACCCCCACTGAGAGTGGGATAGAGTCAGCCTCATCTGTGAGCCACTGCCAAAGAGATGATGAGATAGGAAGGTTGAATCCCCTCACAATTATCCCAGTGTCTTTGTTACAAATTCAAACAATTCCCTGTTGATGCATTGTTTAATAATGTCATATCACTCAGTATCTCTCCATGTGGTATCCCTCACTGTGTCAGTCTATTTACTGCCTCTGTCAGCATTTCTCTCTCTTACAGATGGTCTGAGATCCTGAGTCAACAGAATTGTCCATTCCAGAGAGATGCAGCAGCACAGGCAAGGGATGGAGACTGGGATTATCGAGATCTCTGCTGGACTCAGTGCCACTCTGCATGTGTTATCCTCATTGCATCAGTCTAATTTCCCATTCTGTCTATTTCTGTCTCATGCAGGTCATCAGGATGTTCCTAACTCCTGTCTCATCCATCACCTCATTGAAACTGGTTGGTCAGCCAAGAGAAATGGAGAGGGAGATCTGGAGCCTTCAGTAATTCCTGCAGCTGGTAAGATCACTCACAGTAAACAGCACAGGGTGGAGGTAGACCAGGAAGACAGGACAGAGATATAGAGCTGGGTAAGGAACAGCAACATTCTAGACTTCATTCTCACCATCTTGTGAGGGTCCTGCTTTCACCTCTTCTGTACTAGTCCTCAATGCGACAGCACAGGGGATCGCAGGCATCAATCCTGGCCCATGCTGTGTTCGTGATCTCTGTAATATCCTCCAGTCCCGATAATCCTTCCTCTGTTTGAAATCTCCTCTAGTCCACATCATTCTCTGTGTCTCTGTCTCGGTCTCTGTCAGGTTCTCCAGTTCCTAACACCCTAATCCCTAACCTTCTCCAGTAGGTACTAAATTCCTTCATCCCTGTAAACCCTGACAGCCCTGTCTATCCCTGTAAGCTCCTCCCACCAATACCACCCTCCATGTCAATGTATTTGTCTTTAACCTCTCCATCCGCCCCTATCTATGTAATCTTCTCCAGCTCCTACAACCCTTCCTTAGCTGTGAAAAATTTGTAATCTCCTTATCCTTCTCCAATTCTTTGATCTTTATCTTGTTAAATTTCACCTTCATTCCCGACACCATACCCCTCCCGACCACAGGAACCTCTTTCAGTTTGTGCAACCCTCCCCATTTGTGTAACTGTCTTCAACCCAGTAACCTGGAATTCTCCATTGCCTTCCTATCTATGTAGCCTCCAGAGCCTAGAAGCCTTCTTATATCTGTAAATGTCTTCAATCACAACAACCTTCCATATCTCTGTTAGTATACACAATAATCTCCTAGATGAAACAGCCCCCTGTCTGTGTCTCTCAGTCTGCCTGCCTCTTCCTAACTCCATCCCTATCCCTCTCTCCAGAATCTAATCCAGCTCCCTCTCTCTCTGTAAATTCCTCCAATCCCCAAACACCTTTGTCCCTCTGACATTCTTGACCAGATGTAACTGTGTTTAATTCTTAGCCTCCCTATCTCTGTAACCTCTACCCATCTGTCCAACCCCCCACTACTGAGGTGCGACTCCCTGTATTCGCCATAAGGGAGATGGAATGACAGTGAACAGATCTGATGGAACTGTCATTACGGAGGTGTAGCTGCAGAATGACCATCGCTGGGAAGTGAATACTGAAGGGTTGTTTGCATAGAGTCATAGAGTCATAGAGATGTACAGCATGGAAACCGACCCTTCGGTCCAACCCACCCACGCTGTGCAGATATCCCAACCCAATCTAGTCCCAATATGCAGACTAGGCAAAAAGCTAACAAGGTATGAAGGAAGGATGAGGTGAATGCATTAATGAGACAATCATGTGGATATGAATTTGAAAAGTAGAGTTGAGAATAAGCAAGCAGCAGCAACCGTTAGCAGGAATTCTTTTGTAGGCACCAAACAGTGATGGGAATGTCAGTATGGTTACAGTCAGGACACTGAATGTACTTATGGCAAGGGCAGTACAGTAACGGTGTGTGACAATGGTCTCCATGCCGACTGATCCAGCAACGAGCCTGTTGGATTGAATTTGTTGGTGTGAATATAAATGGCAGAA
This sequence comes from Chiloscyllium punctatum, assembly GCF_047496795.1. Classification (NCBI taxonomy): domain Eukaryota; kingdom Metazoa; phylum Chordata; class Chondrichthyes; order Orectolobiformes; family Hemiscylliidae; genus Chiloscyllium; species Chiloscyllium punctatum. Next base: position 67,459,812 of record NC_092751.1, on the reverse strand, counting down.
TTTTAAGGGTGTAGGAGGGGTGTAGTGGTATAGGGGATATGGTATATTTGAATTATCAGAAGCCTTTATGCAAGTTTTAACAGGGAACAGAATGGACAAAGGAAGCACATGGTGAGGGGAAGAAACTGACAGGACAGCGTACCTGCAGAGTTACTGCCTTTGCTGTTTGAATTCATGTATCGCTGGATATCGGAGTGCATTTATCAGATTTAAAGGTTACTGCAGATTATATCTGCAATAAATGCTTCTGCTTGTGAATCCTAGCAGATCGAATGGATTGGTTGGAGAGACAGTTTAAGACAATACAGAATTGGTAACACAACAGTATGTGATGGATGGCAGTTATAGGAAGAGGGACAGTCTCAGATAGAGTTACATAGATGGGTTAACTCCAAAAAAGGCAAGAGAGTTTAGTAGCTAGTGCAGGAGTCTTCTGTGGCTCTCCCTATTTTAAACAAATATGCTGTTTTGGAAAATGTAGCGGGTGATGGATTCACAGGGGAACGTTGCACAAACAGACAAGTTTGTGGTATGGAGACTGGCACTAATGCAACAAGGGATACGTCGGATTCCACGAAGTCAATTGTGTTAGGGGACTCGCTAGTCTGAGGTACAGACAGATGGTTCTGTGGACAGCAGAGAAATAAGCAGATTAGTGTGTTGCTTCCCTGGTGCCAGGATCAAGGATATCTCAGAAAGGATGCAGAATGTTCTGACAGGGGAGAGGGTCCAGCAAGAGGTCATTGACCAAATTGGAACCAACGACATAAAAAGGGAAAACGTTTGAGATTATGGACGGAGATTGCAGGGTGATAGGCAGAAATTTAAAAAAGAGGATCTTGACAGTAATAATATCTGTATTACTCCCGGCGCTATGAGCTAGTGAGGACAGGAATAGAGGGATAGAGCAGATGAATACATGGCTTTGGAGCTGGTGTATGGGAGAAGTATTCACATTTTTGGATCACTGGAATCTCTTTTGAGGTAGAAGGAACCTGTACCAGAAGGACGGATTGCACCTAAATTGGAAGGGGGCGAATATACTGGCAGGAAGATTTGCCACAGCTGCTCGAGAGGTTTTAAACTAGTTTGGGTGGTGGGGGGTGGGGGGGGGGGGGGGGGGAGCTGGGGGCAGGGAGATATTGAGGAAATAGATCAATCTGAGATTGGTAAACTGAGAACAGAAACGAGTCAAACAGTCAGGACGGGCAGGGACAAGGTAGGACTAATAAAGTAAACTGCATTTATTTCAATGCAAAGGGGCCAAATAGGGAAGGCAGATGAACTCAGGGCATGGTTAGGAATATGGGACTGGGATATCATAGCAGTTACAGAAACATGGCTCAGGGATCGGCAGGACTGGCAGATAATGTTCCAGGTTACAAATTCTACAGGAAAGATAGAAAGGAAGGGAGGACAGGAGGGGGAATGGAGTTTTTGATTAGGGATAGCATTACAGGGGTACTGAGGGATGATATTCCTGGAAATACATCGATGGAGGTTATTTGGGTAGACCTGAGAAATAAGAACGGGATGATCGCCTTATTGGGATTGTATTATAGACTCCCTAATAGTCAGAGGGAAATTGAGAAACAAACTTGTGAGAAGATCTCAACTATCTGTAAGAAAGTAGGGTGATTATGGCAGGAGATTTTAACTTTCCAAACATAGACTGGGACTGCCGTAGCGTTAAGAGTCTAGATGGAGAGGAAGTTATTCAGTGTGTACAAGAAAATGTTCTGATTCAGTATGTGGATTAACCTACTAGAGAAGGTGCAAAACTTGACCTACTCTGGGGAAATAAGGCAGGGCAGGTGACTGAGGTGTCAGTGGAGGTGCACTTTGGGGCCAGCTACCATAATACCATTAGATCTTAAATAATTATGGAAATGGATAGACCAGATCTTAAAGTTGAAATTATAAATTCGAGAAAGGCCAATTTTGACAGTATTTGGCAAGAACTTTCAAAACCTGATTGGGGGCAGATGTTCACAGGTAAATGGACGGCTGGAAAATGGGAAGCCTTCAGAAATGAGATAACAAGAATCCAAAGCAAGTATATTCCTGTTGGGATGAAAAGAAAGGCTGGTAGTATAGGGATTGCTGACTAACTAAACGGTTTGATTCATAAAAAGAAGGAAGCATATGTCAGGTATAGACAGGATAGATCGAGTGAATCCTTCGAAGAGTATAAAGGCAGTAGAAGTATACTTAAGAGGGAAATCAGGAGGGCAAAAAGGGGACATGAGATAGCTTTAGCAAGTAGAATTATGGAGACTGCAAAGGGTTTTTACAAATACATTAAGGACAAAATCATAACGAGGGAGAGAATAGAACCCCTCAAAGATCAGCAAGGCAGCCCTTGTGTGGAGATGCAGGAAATGGGGGAGATACTAAACGAGTATTTTGCATCAGTATTTACTGTGGAAACTGATATGGAAGATATAGAATGTCAGGAAATAGATGGTTACACGTTGAAAAATGTCCATATTACAGAGTAGGAAGTGCTGGATGTCTTGAAACGTGTAAACGTGGATAAATCCCCAGGACCCGAACAGGTGTACCATAGAACTCTGTGGGAAGCCAGAGGAGTGATTGCTGGGCTTCTTGCTGAGACATTTGTACCGTTGATAGTCACAGGAGAGGTGCCAGAAAACTGGAGTTTGGCAAACGTGGTGCCACTGTTTAAGAAGGGTGGTACGGACAAACCATGGAACTATAGGCCAGTGAGCCTGACGTCGGTGGTGAGCAAGTTGTCGAAGGGAATCCTGAAGGACAGGATGTACATGGAGTTGGAAAGACAAGGACTGATTAGGGATAGTCAACATGGCTTTAACCGTGGGAAATCATATCTCACGATCTTGATTGAGTTTTTTGAAGAAGTTACGAAGAGGGCAGAACAGTAGATGTGTTCTATATGGACTTCAGTAACGCGTTCGACAAGATTCTCCATGGAAGACTGGTTAGCAAGTTTACATCTCACGGAACACAGGGACAACTAGCCACTTGCATACAGAACTGGCTCAAAGGTTGAAGACAGAGGGTGGAGGTGGAGGGTTATTTTTTAGACTGGAGGCCTGTGACCAGTGGAGTACCACAAGGATCAGTGCTGGTTCCTCAATTTTTTATCATTTACGTAAATGATTTGGATGCGAGCGTAAGAGGTATTGTTAGTAAGTTTGCAGATGACAACAAAATTGGAGGTGTAGTGGACAGCGAAGAGGTTTACCTCAGAGTACAACAGGATCTTGATCAGATGGGCCAATGGGCTGAGAAGTGGCAGGTGGAGTTTATTTGAAATAAATGCGAGGTGCTGCATTTTGGGAAAGCAAAGTTTAGCAGGACTTCGACATTTATTGGCAATGGGTGTGTTGCTGAACAAAGAGACCTTGGAGTACACGTTCATTGGTCCTTGAAAGTGGAGTCGCCGGGAGGTAGGATAGTTAAGGTGGTGTTTGGTTTGCTTTCCTTTATTGGTCAGAGTATTGAGTTTTGGAGTTGGGAGGTCATGTTGCGGTTGTACGGGACACTGGTTAGGCCACTGTTGGAATATTGCGTGGAATTCTGGTCTCCTTCCTATCGGAAATATGTTGTGAAAATTGAAAGGGTTCAGGAAAGATTTACAAGGATGTTGACAGAGTTGGAGAATTTGAGGTATAAGGAGAGGCTGTACAGGCTGGGGCTGTTTTCCCTTGAGCGTTGGAGGCTGAGGGGTGACCTTCTAGAGATGTACAAAATTGTGAAGGGCATGGAGAGGATAAATAGAGAAAGTCTTTTCCCTGGCGTCGGGGAGTCCAGAACTAAAGGGCATAGGTTTAGGCTGAGAAGTGAAGGATGTTGGGTGGCACAGTGGTTAGCAATGCTCCCTCCCAATGCCATGAGACTCAGGTTCAATTCCCGCCTCAGGCTGTGTGGACTTTGCACATTCTCCCTATGTCTGCGTGGGTTTCCTCCCACAATCCAAACTTGTGCAGGCTAGGTGAATTGGCTATGCTAAATTGCCTGTACTGTTAGGGTAGGGGGATGGATCGGAGTGGTTTGTGCTTTGGTGGGTCGCTGTGGACTTGTTTCCACACTTAAAAAAATGAAAACGTGAAAGAGACCTAAGGGGCAACTTTTTCACACATACGGTGGTACGTGTATGGAATGAGCTGCCAGAGGATGTGGTGGAGGCTGGTACAATTGCAGCATTTAAAAGACATTTGAATAGTTATATGAATAGGAAGGGTTTGGAGGGATATGGGTCGGATGCGGGCAGGTGGGAATAGATTGGGTTGGATATCTGCTCGACATGGACGGGTTGGACTGAAAGGTCTGTTTCCATGCTGTACATCTCTATGACTCGATAACTCACAGAGTGAGTTTGTAAATGCAATTAGTGTGAATGGTATTTGGAGCAATACATGTAATTGGAAAGTTAAAGTTAGGTTGTAGTTTGTTTAAAGGGATTGGAATAGAGAGGTAAAGGCATCATGAATCAGTTGCATAGAGTGTTGGTGAGAGTGTACCTGAGGTATTGAGTGCAGTGTCGGTGACCTAATCTAAGAAAGATGACACTGATCACAGAGGACGTGCAATGGACATTCTCCAGATTAATTCCTGAGATGACAAGATTTTCTGATGGGGAGATTTGTCCTGCGACCTCTCCAGTTTCAAAGCATGAGAGGTGATCGCAGTGAAATTTCAAAAATCTATGATTCATGTGATGAGGTGGAAATAAACAGGATGTTTCTCTAGCTGTCTACTCTATATTTAAGGCAAATAATGACAGGATAAGGGATATGCCATTTAAGACCGTAATAAGGAGGAAATTCTTCCCTCGGAGGGGACTGACTAACACAGGGGCATGGAAGCATGTTGGCAGGGCAAGATTAAGGAGAATCCCCAGATATTCTTCACGTATATCAAGTGGAACAGAACAACCAGGGAACATGTAGGGTCTATTAGTGACTTGGCAAGTTGTATCCAAACTCAACTTCATGGGAGAAGGCTGTTTGTGTGACTGGAGCCCAATTTCCCCGGTGTACCCGGTAGAGATCAGTGCTGTGTTCCGTATTATTTGTGGTATTCATAAGTGATGTGAATGTGAAGTGGGTAGGGGGAGTGTGATAAGTAAGTTTGTGTTTGACACAAAGATTGGCCGGGTGGTTGGCAGTGAGGAGGGAGGTCTTATATTACAGGAACATACAGATAGAATGGTCAGATGGTCAGATGAATGGCAAATGGAATGTAACTCTGATAAATATGAGGTGATGCACTTTGGAAGAAGGAAACAGACAGGGGAGGACTCAAAGAACGGCATCACACTAGGAAGCTCAGAGCGTGCTTCTCCACACATCCCTGAATGTGACTGGATATGATAATTGATGAGTTCGGCATGACTGTAGATAAAGCCTTTATTCATTGACCCAAAGATTATCCGAGTTTTATATAGCACTTCGGTAAGGCCAAATGAAATATTGTGTGCAGTTCTAGGAGCCGCGTTACAGGAAGGATGTGATTGTACTGGATGAGGTGCTGAAGAGATTCACCAGAATGCTCCCTGGGATGGACCATACGAGCTGTGGAGAGAGGCTGGGTAAGCTCGAGTTATTTATTTTGAAGCAGAGGAAGTTGAGTTGGAATGTAATTCAGATTTAAGATTACAAGGGGCATGGACAGGGTGAATAGACAACAGCTGTTCTTTTTAGTCAAAGTTTCAGGTTCTTTACAGAGTGAAACCAGGGAATGGAGAATGGAGAACAGAGAAACATGACACAGATACTTCACTTCTGCCTTCGCAGAAAAATGCATAAACAAAGCCTTCCCGGCAATAGGAGAAAACCTGAGTCTGATGAGAAAATGATGTGGAATGAAACTAGTAAATAAACTAATTTGGAGAAATTATTGGAACTGAAAATAATGGGCAGAGAAAAAAAAAACAACACAGATTGATGAAATGGGAAACATTTGAGAAACTCACTGGTAGATTAATTAAAGAAAATACAATAGAGGCACTGAACTAGGATTTTCAGCAAGGATTTTAATAGAGTCCCAACCCTAGTAAGCAAAGTAAAAGCACATGGGATGGGGGGTAATATATGAACATGGTGTTAAAATGGGAGTGTTGACAGGAAACAATGAGGAGGAATAAATGGATGGGTTTCAGTTTGGAAGGCTCATGAGGCATCGCAATGATTGGTGATGGGGCGCCAGATATTCACAATACATCTCAAACATCTCGTTGAGGGATTCAAATGCAAAGTTTCCAAGTCTGCTGAAGGAACGAGGATTTTGAAAGTGAGGAGAATGTGAAAAAAACTTAAAGGAGAATGAAACAAACGGAGTGAATGAGTAAACATGTGGCAGATGAAGAGCAGTGTGGATAGATATGATGTTGTCTACTTTGTTGTGAAACACTAAAGTTCCAGCCAACCATTGGAAAAGGAAGTGGTTGAGAAATGTCGATCTATGAAGGGAACTGTACTTTTCTTCTGTTATTATTTAGACAGACATCTGTGTTCCATGCAGGGCAGTGAGTTCTGCAGAAAGAAGCCAATACAGGGAATACATTGGCACACAGACCAGTTTACACAGACTCACCAAGTGGGGAGCTGTAACATTGAAAAGGATCTGGGATCTCCCTGTACACCAGTCACTGAAAGCAATATTGAAGGAGCAGAAAGCAGTCAGGAAGATAAATTGTTGTTGACCATCATTTCAGAGGGACTGGAGTCCAGGGGTAAGGGTGTCTCAGTGCAGCTGTACAGGCCCTTGGTGAGACCTGAACTCGAACATTGTGCAGTGTTGTGTGCAGTTTTGGTCTCCGTACCTAATAAAGGACAAACCTGACATTGAGGGAGTGCAGCGAAGGATGACCAGACTGATCTCTGGGATGACAGACTTTTTGTGGAGCAGAGTTTGGGGCAACTGAGCCTGTATCGCATGGGGTTTAGGAAAATGAGTGGAGATCTCAGTGAGATATATAAAACACTGACAGGGTGAGGTATATTGGAAGCAGTGATGATAATTCTCCTGGCTGGGAAGTCTAAAACAAGAGGCCGCAGTATTAAATACAGATGGGTCACATTGCATTTAGATACGAATAAATGTCTGCACTCAGAGACTGGTGAACCTGGGAATTCTCTCTCACATAAGGCTGTGGAAGACAAGGCACTAAAGACTAATAAGGATGTCTAGACACCAAAGGATGGGGGAGAGGGCAGGAGTATGGTGTAGAAATAAAGGGTCAGCCATCATTATATTGAATTGGATAGCAAACTCGACAGACCAAGGGGACGACCACAGTTCCTATTTTATAGCTTCACAAGGTTAATCACATTAAGGGGTGTTTAAAGTGTGTGGGGAAAGTGGATTGAGGAGATGTTCAGACATTAACTAGAATGGGGCAGGCTCAGTGTGCTGTATGGCCTATTACATTCCCGATGTTTCTGTGCGGTTTGTGGGAAAGCTCTGTAAATGTTGTCACAAGTTCACAGATGTTAGGAAGGACGTCTCTGCTGGCTCAACAGGACTGTGTTTCCCGTTCCCTTTTCCATACCGAGGTTGGGGGCTGGGTGTTCTGTCAGGTTTTATCCTTTTAGACTTCAGAGCAGTTTGATACGATAGAGTGTCTTGCTTGGCCTTTTCAGAGACCATTGAAGAGTGCATCACATGTCTGTGTGTTTGGAGTCACTTTTAGGCCAGACCAGGAAAGCACGGGAGATTCACTTCCTGAAAGTACATTGGGGAAGGAAATTGGTGTTTACAATCGACATTGACTTCAAGGCCATTGTTACTGACACCAGATTTGAGATCTCGATATTTTATTAATTGTTTTTAACTTCAACCAGCTGCCAGAGCATTAGCCTGGTTTGGATTATTCATCCAGTGACTTTTCCCAAACAGCACCATCTCCACATGGGGACCGATCGGAAACCACACTGAGCAAGTTTATGTCTGTGCTGCTTGACAGCTCTATCAAAACGAACTCCCAATTTGACTATCATGATGAGGCTGAGAGGGTTGTAATTGTCCAGATTGTAATTATTCCCCGACACTGAGTAATTTTCCACATTGCCAGGGAGATGTCAGAGTTGTAGCTGGAAGGAAACCGCTTCCCCAGGGGCACGGCTTGTTGTACAGCACAAGTCTTCAGTCCTATTGCAGGAATGGGGTCAGGACTCATTGCATTTGCCTCTCTACTGTGTTCAGCTTTTTCTTCATGGCACGTGCAGCGAATTGAATTGGTTGAAGACTGATCTGTGATCCTGTGGGCATCATGGTGACGGTGAATTGAATTATCGACTCAACACCCCTGGCTGAGGATGGTACAGATACTATTTCCTTGTTTTTTACACTGATGTGCAGAGCTGATCCATTGATAGAATGGGGATAATTGTGAAGCCCTCTCTCACAGTTAGTTGTTTAATCGACTATCACGATTTTTGGCCAGGTATGGCAGGCTGCAGAGGTTTCATCGGGGTGTATTGACCTTGTGACAATTTCTCTCTCTCGATCGTACGATTTGGTTTTATTTGATTTGATAGGATTCATTGTCGCATGTATCTAAGTAGAGTGAAACTCTTTGTTTATACACAGTTCTGGCAGATCATAGTGAGGGTTGGAGCTGCCTTTTTTTAGAGACATGAAGTGGCCGAAATTTAAAAGTCTACTTCAGCTGTCTGTTTCTGAAGAGCCACAAAATAGACAGAAATTAAAATAGATTGCTTCAGCATCAGTGAAAAAAGGGCCTTTGAAAAGGGAATTATTCCAAAGCAAAAGAAAGGATAATCTGATTCGCAAGATTCTGAAACATGCCAATATAGTGGTAAAGAAGGTTCTTTTTTTAAAAAAAGATGATTTGTAACAAAACACAGATGAAAAAATGAAATTGTAGCACAAAACCTTTAAAGAATCACTACAAAAAGTAACTTATTCTGATCTCAGTAAGGATTATTTTCATCCACAAAAACAGCATCTCAAGTTATCTTTCAGAAGCTAGCTGTGCCTTTGAAACTGTTTACAATAGTAATAAGTTCTAGTTAAATATCTGGTAAATAATCATGGACACAGATTTCAACATAATAATAAAACCTTAAAGAGATACCTGGCTTGTCTTGTCGAATTCACGAAGAAAACGGTTAACCGTGGAAATAATAATATTACGTATTTTGTATCAGAATCAGCTTTTTACTGTAAAATGTGATCACGGAATTTGATAAGAGATAGCCTGCCCAATGGAGAGTAGAACTCATGCAATCCTTCAAGATAAACAATGAGGGATATGACTGAAAAGAGCAGAGCCCCGAACTTTGGAATGCATTATAGAAAGATCCCAAGGCCTAGAGATACCAACAATCGTTAAACATCCGAAACAAATAAGAAACTCGGGCTGTCCATGGGAGTGTCCATCAATGATCAGTTGTTTTACAAGATTGGTTCTGCAGAAGGGGAGTGGATGGTACACTGACAAAGTTGTTTATGATCATTGCAACACAGAACGTATAAAAATACTGTCTTTTTACTGTAAACTCGAAGTGTGTCATTGATTTGCCGTCTGATCTGAGCTAAAGATTAAGGAAAGGATTGTCTTCTCATGTCAAAGCCAGATTCGAGAAAGACCCTTTGGTATTCTCCCAGCATTAACCAGGTTTTGTTTGAATTAAAGTCCATTCCGTGCCTGTGTCCTGTCTGCCTCCAGAGTCTTTGTCCCTCGCTGGGTAATCTCGCTCCTACAATAAGCAAGGCCATATAGATCATAGGGTAAAGGAAAAACTTAGACTGAGACATACAGGCTACACCAGAAAGGGCATGCAATAGGCAACATCAATGTGAGCAAGATCAGCATTATTTGAAGTTAGAGAGTCCATTCCTCAGTTTAATCGTGGGCTGGGACGATGCTGTTCATGAGCCGCTGGTTTGTGTGTTCAAGATTCTGTATTGTCTGCATGATGGAAGAGATTGCAGGAGATCCAGGGTGCGATGGGTCTTTGATAATGTTGTCAGCCTTTCCACGGCAGTGAGCTGTGTAAATGGAGACAATGGATGGGACGTTGGTTTCCGTGATGGCATGGGCTGTGTACACAAACTTCTGTCATTTCTCTTACTGTCCTGGGCACGGCTGTGGCCACACCAGGTCATTATGCACCCAGATACTTTGCTGTCAGTTGTGCATTTGTAGACATTGTTGAGGGTCCTTGTGGACATGTCAAATGTCCTGAGCTGCCAGAGAAAGAAGAGGCGTTCTTGTGCCATCTCGGCTGTCACATCTACATGGAGGTCGGTTATCGTCACTCCAAGCAACTTAATGCTTTCCACTCTTTCAACTTCAGTTCCATTGATGCAGATGGGGGCATGTTCTCCTCATTTCTTTCTGAAGTCATTGATCAGTTGGTTAGTTCTGCCGATGTTAAAAGAGAGGATGGTCTCAGTGCAGCATATCACTAAGTCCACTATTTCGGTTCTGTATTTTGACTTGTTATCATTACATACCTGTCCTACTATGATGGTGTCATCAGTGAACATGTAGATGGCATTCGTTCAAAATTTGGCAACACAGTCGTGGGTGCACAGGGAGTATAGTAGGGGGCTGAGGACACATCCTTTGGGATTTCAGTGTTGAATGTTATCATGGAAGAGACACACTTACCTATTTTCACTGATTGTGTACTGTGTGTCAGAAAGCTGAGGATCCAATTTCAGAGGGCAGAGCCAAGACTAAGATCAGGGAGATTTGTGATCAGTCTGAAGGGAATAATGGTGTTGAAGGTGAACCTATAGTCAATGAGCAGGAATCTGACGTGGGTGTCCTTGTTGTCCAGGTGTTCGAGGGATATGGCACCCATTATGTACCCATTCCACTGGTAGGAAAATTGTAGGGGATCGAGGCAGGCTGGGAGACTGGAACTGATGTGGATCATGACTAGACTTTTGAAGCACTTCACTCCCCTCAGTCTCCAGCGCTCTAAAGAGGAATGTTCCAGCTTATCCAACCTCTCCCTATGACTCAGACCCTTGGGTCCTGGCAACATCCTTGTAAAGTTCCAGTTTAATACCAACCTTCCAACAGCAAGGTGACCAAAGCTGAACACAATGCTGAACTTGAACATATTTGGAACTAAGTTTTACTCTGCTGCCAATTATTATGCTGCTGTGATATTGTTTTTTTTGTGTGTTATTCTGAAATCTTATTATTCATTGAATCCTCTGACGGCAAACCCTCCGGTGAACGTTCTCCTGACTGCTTGAATTTGAATCAATCTATTCTGTTTGGACTGATATTTTGATGCTGCTGTATATCAGAGAACAGGAAGAGATGATGGATGATTGTGCAGTGTGTGTCCTTTACTGGACCAGATTGACTCTCCAGGTACCTAAAGCTTTTATTGCGTGCCAGAGTACCTCAGAATCGTTACATCACAGAAGGAAGCTATTTAGCCCATTGTAGGTCCATGCACACAGAACATTACTGCTCAGTACCCACAACATCCTTCAGCACTGCTGACAGATCCACCAACCTTACTGACAACCGTAAATTTACTAACTCATCCTTCTATACCCTCATTAAGGTCATTTTCAAAAGGACAAACAACAGTCACTCCAAAGCAGATCCTTGCACTATACCACTAGCAACTAAACTCCAGGATGAACATTCCCCATCAACTACCACCTTCTGTCTGCTTTCAGCTAGACGATTTGTGATCCAAACGCTAAATCACCCACAATTCCACGTCTCCATATTTTCTGGGAGAAAGTAAGGACTGCAGATGTTTGAGATCAGGGTCGAGAGTGTGGCGCTGGAAACGCACAGCAGGTCAGGCAGCATCCGAGGAGCGAAGAGAAAATGAAGACTGCAGATGCTGCAGACCATAAAACTGATTCCTGATGAAGGGCTTACAAGAGAAACATCAACTTGCATGCATCTTGGATGCTACCTCATCTATTCTGCTTTTCAAACACCACACTCTCCATATTTTCTTCAATAGCCGACCATGGGGGACCTTATCAAACGCTTCACTGAAATCCACATACCTCACTTTACTCTTATCCACCTGTTTGGTCACCTTCTCAATGAACTCGGTATGATTTGTGAGGCATGACATACCCTTCACAAAACCTTGTTGACTATTCCGAATCAAATGTTTCCTTTCTAGATGATAGTAAATCCTATCTCTTATAATCCTTTCCAACACTTTCCCCACAACCAAAGTAAGACAGGTATATAATTACCAGGGTTGTCTCTTCTCCATTTCTTGAACAGAGGGACAACATTTGCTGTCCTCCAATCTTCTGGCATTATTCCTGTAGACAATGGTGATGTAAAAATCCGAACAGTTGGTTGCGTAAATTCCTCCCTAGCTTCTCAGAGAATCCTAGGATAAATCCCATCTGGCCCAGGGGACATATCTATTTTCACACTCTCCAGAACGTCTAACATCTCGACGTTACGAACTTCAATCCCGTCTAGACTAATAGCCTGTTTCTCAGTATTGGCCTTGACAGCATTTTCTTTTTCCATTGTGAATCCTGATTCAAATATTAATTTACAGCCTGTCCTATCTCCTCAGACTCCACACACAACTTAACACTACTGTGTTTGATTGCCACTAATCTTCATTCGGTGATTCTTTTATTCGTGACATGCTGATAGAAAGCTTGAGGGTTTTCCGCGATCCTACTTGCGAAAGACTTGTCATGCTCTATCCTGGCTATTCTTAGCTTTTTTAAAAAGTCCTTCCAGGCTAACTTGTAACTCTCAAGCATCCGAACTGAGCCTTCATGTTTCATGTTTACATAAGCCTCCTTCTTCCTCTTGACAAGAGATTCAACTGCCTCAGTAAACCACAGCAGCCTCACTCAACCATTTCCTCCTTTCCTGGCAGGTATAAAATTATCAAGGACACACAGTAGCTGTTGTTTGAAAAAGCTCCACACTTAAATTGTACCTATCCTCTGCAGTTTCCTTCCCCAACCTATGCATCCTAAAACCTTTCCTAATCGCATCATAATTACCTTTCCCCCAGCTATAACTCTTGTCCTGCAGTATACACCTGTCCCTTTCCATCACTAAGGTAAACATAACTGAATTGTAGTCACTATCAGCAAAGTGTTCACCAACATCCAAATCTAACACCTGGTCTGGTTCATTACTCAGTACCAAAGCCAATTTGGCCTCGGCCCTTGTTGGCCTATCTACATACTGTGTCAGGAAACCATTCTGCACACATTGGACAAAAACTGACCCATAAAGTATTTCTGCTGTACCATTTCGAATCAATATTTGGAAAGTTAAATTCTTCCATAACAAATGCTCTGTTATTTTCGCTCCTATTCAGTATCATCTTTTTGATCCTTTCCTCTACATCTCTGGAACATTTCAGACGGCAATAGAGAACTTTCAGCAGAGTGACCTCTCCGTTTTTGTTTCTAACCTCTTCCCATACGACCTCACTAGACGAGTCCTTATCAAGCATCCTTTATAACAACGTAATGCTGTCTTTGAATATCAATGCCACGCTAACCTCCCCCACCCCAACCACCACCCCCGCCCCACTGTTAGTACTTTCCTTTTTTTCAATGAAGCATCTAAACCCCGGACCCTACAACGATCAGTCCTGTCCCTGCTCTATCCATTTCTCCAAAATGGCCAAAACATCAAGCTGTACAACAGCACAATTTGGAAACAGGGATGTTAAACGAGGGTGAGTTGGATAGATCAGAAGACAGCATGAGGGGAGATAGAAAGGAACGGACAGAAAATGGAAGTTTTATTTAGAAATTCTCACGCACTGCAAGGCCTTTATCTATGGTCATACCGTTTGAGCACTGTGCGGATACTGGCTGTGGTCCTAGAGCATTTATCGCCAATAATATCACAGAGCTGAATTGCTGACAGTTAAACAGAGTCCAAAAGGCCAAGTGATTTTTTATTTTTCTACACTGAGAATGTAATTTAATTTAAACATACTGGGTGAACAGCAGCAGGAACTGAGAACCCCCTCAATACTGAGATAATGCGCCAGAGAATCTCAATGAGGTGGATCAATGACAGAGGGGAAATCAGCATCTCAGCTGTGGATCAAATAATGATTGAGAAAGATTGTACACCACTTCCGTGGTTTTCTAATGCACATTTCAATTTATGTAGCTCAATATCACGAGTGTATCTTATTTCTTCGTACTTCACATAGTTTACTACGGACAGAAAATCATTTTGTCCCCGTATTTTGTGTTCAATAAACAGAACTAATACGGTGATAAAGTTCATGTTTTTTTAACATGGTTTACATGATTGGACCCATCAGTGGGTCAGCAGGTTGGAGCAATTGTTGAAGGCCTTCCAGCACTCAGGTAGCTGAAGGGCCTCTTCCCAGTGTGGACCCGCCAGTGCTTCAGCAGGGAGGAATTGCTGAAGGCCTTCCCACACTTGGGGGAGAGGCCTTTCAGCTGTCCCAAGTGCAGGATGGCCTTCAGCATTTCCTCCACCCTGAAGCACTGGTGGGTCCACACGGTGGAAGACTTAACAGACTCTGAAAACGTTCCTCTCACTCCACGCCACTCCCCATTTCGATTGAGAGAGAGAGAATCAGTCTTTAACTAAACTCTTCCAACATTTATACAGTGCATTTGGTGTGTGATCATACTTCACGTTATCCACCATCGTGACAGGAGCCACAATACCTTCATTCTAAAACAGATAACCATTCCACCAGCTTCTGATCCCCACAGAGAACATGGGTCTGTCTTCTTGGAGATGGAAGATGTCTCCTTGAGGCTTGGCACAAAACATTTGGCTTCCTTCCTCACTGCCGACAAAACACATTAAAGAATCATTTGTTCCACAGGCAATGGAGCCACGAGGAACATTGTGAGCAGTCTACGAGTGCAGTCTCTGCTCCATTCGTTTTCCAGGTTGGAGCATCAAAGACACCCTCCTATTCCTGTGTAAGTGTCTCGAGGGGTGAATGGTCTCCTCCTGGTTCCATAGAACAGGTTTAGGGGTCTTACTGGACTCTGCCTGTTCCTGTTTAACAGTTCAATGTGCTGACCAGACGCCTCCTCTTCCTGTGGAACAGGCAGGAGGATTGAATGGGCTGTCCCTCTTCTTAATCAGTCATTTCGATGGGCTGAATAGTTTCCACATATCGGGATGTAACCAGCTTGAGGTGCTGAATAAGCTTCTCTTTTAATTGTGGAAATTTGCAGTGCCTGGCCGTTCTGTTACATGAAAGTTACTGACACTTTAACAGCCCAAATGTGAATGTTGTTTGGGTCTTGCTGAATATGGACACAGACCGGTTCAGGAGCTGAGTGGGGACAAAATGTTCTGAATATTAAGTGATCTTCAGTGATCACTCCGCTTCTGATCTTGGGACAGATGGGGGGCGTCGGGAATGGGGGCACATAGACGTTGACGAAGGAGCTGAAGATGTTTGTGCTGAGGAAGTTAATCTGAGGATCTCCTGAAGAGATGTCCCGGGACTGAGAGCATTGTCGGCCACCGACCACAAACATCTTCCTTTGTGCTCTGAAAACCCCAACCAGTGAGGAGGTTAGACCTGATTCTCATTAAGATCAAATAAGTAGGTGGTCCCGATGACATCCTCAGTCAACTACTGCCTTGATATCAAGGCCATTCACTCTTTCCTGAGCCCCTGTGTTCACCTCTTGTTCAAATCAATAGGTAACGGTGTATGTGTAGAGTGTTTTCCTCTCACAGAGGGTACTCAATGTCAGGAATTATCTGGACTAGAGAGTTAGGGGAGCTACATTGCTGAAAGTATTTAAAGAGGTGGTACATGAATCGTTGACCTGTCAGAGAGCTGAGGAGTGTGAAGAACTGGGCATTAAGGAGTTAATGCTAACAGTAGATCAGCCATGATCGTATACAATGACTTGATCGTCCGAATTACCTATTCCTGTTCCTTATGCTTTCATTTTCTGTAATTTCAAAGTAAACGGCTGTAATTTTCCTGGATGTACTGTTATTGTATGTTGTAATCAGAGCTAGCAAAGCATTTTTGTGAGTGAGGTTTGGAGCTTTATTCATAACGAATCCTGGTCTAGACCAAGACGAATAAATGAAGCACAAGTTGCAGTGAGGGAGCACTCTGTAAACAGACCAGAGGCGTCTTTCAAAACCAACCTGGATTTCCAAATAACATTTTCCAATCTGTGCGTGACAGTTGTGAGGGATTATTTGAGATCCTGTGTTACTGTGGACCAGGTATTTGGAGCAAGTGGCCCCCATCTGCACCTTGCAGGAGCTGTGAGAGGCTGAATGCACCATCGTAACCCGGGACTGTGGAGCAACAGTGGGTCATCAGACACTTTGTCATGGCTCTACCATGCACTATGAACTGATGAAGGTCTCAGCACCACTTTTCTGTCAGTGTACCATTTCCCGACATTCATTTGTCTTTCAAATGTCTTACATAGATAATTCTGAACAAATGGAAATATCCAGGCATCACAATCTTCTGTAGAAGGGAATTCACACCTTAACAACCCTTTGTGAATCTCTTGTTCGTGTTCTGACCAATGTTGGAGGGTCACTCATGTCTTTTCCCACTCCTCTATTGGTGAAAGCAAATTTTAAATGTAACCAGTTGAGTGCTGTGTCCAATGATATAGGTATCGGACTGGGTAATTTTCTGGAAAAATCAGAGACACAGAAAGTTGAACTGTGAACAAATGGTAAAATGATAGAGTGTCCCAAACATGTTTCTGACTTCGAACTTATTCTGCTCACACAAATGTCTGGGAAAGCGGATTTCTTCCCAGAACAGTTGGATTTGGCTGAATTCCCATTGTTTTGAGCTGTACAGAGATTCCTATGAATCCTCATCAGGAATCCTCCATGAGTGGTAAAGATGACTCAGGATTTTTGTGCTCTTACACCTTGTTTTCAGGCAGAACAAAGTAAGAGAGAGAGAGAGAGAGACCAATTGGGTGCGGCTTCTGAAGCAAGTAATATTTTTCTCCGTCTCTGTGCGGAAAAATTCAAGAATATCAACTGAACACCAAACTGGACCATGTGCACTCTCCATGTACATTCTCTGGAATGGATGATAATAGACTGTATGCTGTATGCAGCATCATTGCTGTTGTTGTGAACAGTGCCTTTCATTAGCAAAAGAAAATAATGTGCCGTTTAATGATTTGATGAGATGCTTATATGCATCTGCGTAATTTTTAAAAATGGGTTGATATCTTCATAATATTTGTGTTAATACCAATGCATCTCATTCAAAAGATTATTATCTAGCTTTCGTCTTCTTAACAAGAGAAAATATGTATCCAGCTGAAAGACTTCTCTGAAAATCGTGGTTCAGTAAGATTTCTCATCTAAGATCTAAACAGATAATCCCCGATAACAAAAGGCCTTCATTTCAGGAATGAGTAAAGGGAAGCATCTTTAAACATCTTTGAAAGGAATTGTATCCGTTTTTTTTTAGTTTAGAGGATCAGAACTGCACCCAATGTATCTGATGTGGTCTCAGCAATGCCCTGTACAGATACAGTGAAATATTCCTAATTAAATCCAATACCCGTTGCCACAAACATTATCATTCCACTTACTTTCTAAATCACTTGCTGCATCTGCAGACAGACTTCATATGATTCATGTACCAAGAATATGAAAAACATCTGCATCACAGAGTTCTCCAATCTCTCTCCATTTAAATTGTTCCCGACTGCAATAGACAACTCACATTATATTATTTCTGCTGAGGGTATGCTCACTAACCTTCCCTGTCTACATCATAATGAAGATTCACTCCCTCCATTTGAAGATCTATTGAATGATCATTTTGGTGTACAAGGTAGTTCAGCTTTGATCCATTCCGTCCCTTCATCGAGATATTTTACAAATATTATTTATCAGTGATGACCCTACAGTGATCGCTGAGTCAAAACTAGTTACAGTTTTGTTTAAAAAGATCATATATCACTACTCTCTACTTCCTGTTAGTGACAGCATCCCTGTTCCTGTGCAGCAGTTCAGGCGGGTTGAATGGCCTCGTCCTGGGCTGTGTAATGTACTCAACGAGCTGAATTACTTCACCCTATATTCCAGTGTAATTCTTTGGAGGGGCAGAATGGTCTCCTCCCGTCTAATTGTAACGATCCAGTCAGGCTGAATGGGATAGTCTGTAATCGCACTCAGTGGTGGATTGAGGGAACAACACATGGGGTAGGGACAGCAGTATATGTCTGTAACTGCATCGAGTGGTAGATTGAGGGAACAACACATAGGGTAGGGACAGCAGTATATCTCTGTAGCAGCCGGGAGCGTGGATTGAGGGAACAACACATTGGAAAGGTGCAGCAGTTGGCCGTTTAGCGGCATCATTCAGAATGGTCATGGCTGATCCGAGTGTGTCTGACCATCCGTCTCCTGTCTGTTCCCAATAAACTTTGACTCTCCTGTCCAGCAAAGATCAGTCAAGCTCAAACTAAAATACCTGAATTTACCGAATCTTCACTGCTCCCTGAGGATGAGGGCACCACAGATAGCACAACAGTAAAGGGAAAGGGACATCCTTCTTTCATTGTGGGATACATTTTTTTAAAACTGTGTCAACCTCATATCAAATCACTGCCCCTTTTCAGATATAGTGGTACAATAACTAGGAATAGACATTTACCATTCTCCCCTCCAATCTTTTCCCACATTACCACTGACTCTTTCCAATCAAATATGCTGCTGCTGCTGTCTCAGGAAGAGAATACCAGATAGCATAACACCACACGAGCATTAAAAAAGGAGCAGAATTAGACCATTTGGCCTATCGAGTCTGATATACCTTAAAGTCATTTCTATAATGTTCCTCAACATCATTCTCTTACCTTCTCCCAGAATCCTTGATCTCCTTATAAATCAGAAACTAATTTATTTGTGTCTTAATGGCACTCATGTCTGTGTCTTAATGTGTACTTAAGTGTGTGTTTGTCCATGTACTTGTTACTTTTGTATTTGTGTGAATATGTCTGTCTGTCTTTATATCAGCCAGTGTGTTTCTATCTGTGATTGTGTCCATTTGTGTGTGACTGTTTATGTCTTTGTGTGCTTCTCCGTGTGTGCATGCTTATCTCCTTGTATGCATTGTGCATGTTAGTATATTGGGGTATTTACCAATAGTCTGTGTATTTCAATGCCTGCATCTCTCTGCAATGGGGTATCTGTTCTTCTACGAGTGAGAGAGATGAGGTTGGAACTGACAGTAGGTTTGAATTGAGAATTGCTCTTTACTAAACACTGCTCCTTATTCGGTTGGTGGGACGTGGATGTTTCCGAATCTCCACACAAGCCCTACTGGTCCTCTCCAGCTCTCTCCAGGATCCTCCCACATATCAGGGTAGGGGTATGAGGGAACGGATATCTGACACTCCCCCACCCGGCGTGGCCCTTTCTGTCCCATTCCAGGCTGTTTCTCCTGGAATGGGAGAAAGGGAGGGAATGAGTGAGGGTGGGAGTGGATGGACCTGCTGTTAGTGCTGGACTAGGTGAGGTGTGACATGGTGAGGTAGCCGGAGGGAGTCTGCCCATAGTGTTGTATCCCTGTAGTGCTATTACTGTGCGGGGCTATTGCATCAGCGGCAGAAAATGTGTGGGAGGGAAGGTGCTGAATTCAACAGTGAGTGTGGTCGTACTTGAGCCTTTTTGGAGTGTGAATCTTGGTCGAGGGTAGGTGCTTTAAGAGACATACAGTGAGTGTGAGGGAGCAGTGAGAATATACGGTGACACTTATCCTGACAGAGCGGAATGGATATTGATGCTTGTCCTATATTGCTGGACCTGTCTTCAGATCATCTCAGCATCGAGGTGAACCTCCCTGAATGTCTTATCCAAGTCTATCACTAATAACGACACAGGCCCTGTCCCTCAGATTCCACAGAATGGGTTTGGGTGGGTCTTACAAATAGCAAGGAGAAACAAAGTTGTTGTGTTATATATCTGAACCAAAACTGTCACGCAAATATTTTGCATCATATGCTCTGGAAATTATATATGCAACTATACTCAAAGGGAAGCTATGACATACTGATATTATCGCTGGGCTCTTAACCCAGAGACCCAGGTAATGTTCTGGGGACATGGTTTCAAATCCTGCCATGGCAGATTGTGGAATTTGAATTCAATATGTATCTGGGATCAAGGGTTTATGATGATCAGGAATCCATTCCTGATTGTTGGAAAAACTCATCTGGTTAACTAGTATCCTTTAGGGAAGGAAACGGCAGTTCTTATCTGGTCTGGCCTGCATGTCACTCCAGATCCAAGGCAACGCTGTTGACTCTTAACTGCGCTCTGGTATGGCCAGTAAATGCTGGTTATCGAGCTAAGCCCTCATCCTGTGAACGAGTAACAAATACTCGTGGATCCTGCAGTAATAATGGGTGGTGTCAAGTTGCATCGAAACTGAGTTAACTAAGTGACTGCTAATGTTGTGAAAAATAAATTCCTTAAGTGTACATCAGGTAGGTTGGAGAGTATGTTGTGAACCAAACTAGAGAGCAGATTATTTTGGATTTGGTGTTGTGTGATACTGATTAAGGATGATCAGCCATGATCATATTGAATGGTGGTGCAGGCTCGAAGGGCAGAATGGCCTACTCCAGCACCTATTGTTTATTATCTATTGTGTGGTCGGA
This sequence comes from Chiloscyllium punctatum, assembly GCF_047496795.1. Lineage (NCBI taxonomy): Eukaryota > Metazoa > Chordata > Chondrichthyes > Orectolobiformes > Hemiscylliidae > Chiloscyllium > Chiloscyllium punctatum. The sequence goes on along the minus strand of NC_092751.1, from coordinate 67,439,172 downwards.
AAGACTAATTACTAACCTTCCTCTGAAGCAGCTTTGGAGGAATAGTGACATTAATATGTTGTGTTTTACACTGTGTCTGTATTCAATGTGGAATGTGTGAACATTCTGGTCAAACATCATGGAAGCCCAGAGGTTAGAGGGTCAAGTTCACTCCAGTGAATTGGGAAAGTACAATATAACATTCAGTAGGAGAACAATGATTGTTAGACCCATATAGTCTAACAGCACGGCGACAGGCCATTCGGCCCAAACTGATCCATTCCGAACAAAATGTCCATTCACACTAACCCCATTTCCCTGCCATTTCCCTGTATCCTTCTAATCCTTTCCTACCTCTGTATTTGTCCAAATGTATTTTAAATTTTGTGAATGTACCCGCCTCAACTACTTCTGCTGTCAGCTTATCCCATATGCATACCACCCTGTGTGGAAAAGAAATTGCCCCTCAAGTTCCCTTTTACTCTTTCCCCTCTGACCTTAAATTGATGCCCTCTAGTCCGTGACTGTCCAACCCTGGGGAAAAAAAAGACTCTATCCATGCCTCCCGTGACCTTATATACTACTATCAGATCCCCCTCAGCCTCATACATTCTAAAATAAAAACTCCTAGCTTATTCAAGCTCTCACTATAACTCAGACCATTGAGTCTTGGCAACATTCTTTATAAATTTCTTCTGCACTTTTTCCAGTTTAATAACATCCTTTCACGAGCAAAGTGAACAAAATTGAACATGACGCTACAAGTATGGACTCGCCAACATCTTGTATAACTGCAACATAACTCCCTAATTTCGATACTCAGTGCTCTAACTGATGAAGGGCAGTGAGTCAAAAGCCTTTTTCAGTGCCTTGTCTACCTGGGACTCCACTTACAGAAAATCGTGCACCTGAATTCCCAAGGTCACTCTGTTCCACTGCACACCTTAAAGCCCTGCCATTCGCCATGAAACTCCAGCTTTCTAAAATGCAAGAACTTACACTTATCTGAATTAAACTCAAATTGCCATTTCTCTGCCCAATTCTCCACCTGATCAAGGTACTGCTGCAATTTCTGAGATTTATGATAACCTTCCTCACTGTCCACGACACCACGTATTTTAGTGTCACCTTGAAACTTACAAATTATACCTGTACATTCTCATCTAAATCATAGATATGTTTAATATATGAATATATGGTCCCAGCACCGACCCTGAGGCATTCCACTCGTCACAGGCCTCTAGTCTGACAAGCATCCTTCCACGATTACCCTCTTCTTCCTATCATCAAGCTAATTTTGGACCTAATTTGCCAACTCCCCCTCAATTCCATCTGATCTAACCTTCCAGAGCAGCGTACCATGTGGAACCTTATTGAAGGCCTTACTGAAATCTATATATACATCCATGCCCTTGCCAATGTTACTGGTCACTTCATCAATGCAGTCTAACAAACTTGTGAGCCATAATCCTCCATTCACAAGGCCCTGTCTTTCCAAATGCACCTCAGAATATTGTCAAGTAACTTACCTGCTACATATTTTAGGTTTACTGGTCTATAGTTCCCCGGTTTTTATTTATAGCCCTTCTTGAATAACAGCACAGCATTCACTACCCTCCAGTCCTGCAGGACCTCACCCATTGATGACCGATGATGCAAAAGTACCAACCAGAGCCCCCGCTATTTCTTTCCTGTCCTCCTGCAGTGTTCCTGAATATATATGTTCAGGACCAGGTGATTGATAGAAATACTACAAAGTCTGAAAAATATGTCTATTTATTTCAGGTAAAACACCCAAGAGTGAGAAAGGGAGTTAACAATGATTATCAAAATAAATTAAAGATTACACGAATCACAGGAAGTAACTTCAGAAGAATTCCAGACATTGTGGAATCCTGAGAATTCTCAGAAAATTAAGATCCAGAAAAGAAGGGCCATGAAACGGGTAAAGAAATCAAACAGCGAACATGCAAACAAACAGGAACACAAGGACTGCATAAATCTATGATATATATTTCAAAGGAAAGAGAAAAGCAAAGTCAAATGTGGAAATCTGCAATCAGGAGAGACGAGCTTATTATGGATAACAGGGAAATGGCCAAGCAAATAACCAGTTACTTTCTATCTGTCTTCATGGAGAAAGATCCAGAAAATCACCCAGAAATACAACGTCATTATATAGGACTTGTGGATTGAAAGACATAAAGACAATTTATATCAGTAACAAGGCTCTACTTGAACATGCAGCTGGATTGAGCATTGCTAACCATGACAAACTAGATGTACTTCATACCAAAATCTTCAGAAATAAAGCACTAATAGAAGTATTTGTTGCACTGTCGATGACTGTGTTCTATTACCCAGTGCATTCTGCATAGTCTGGATCCAAACACTATACATGTACGGTAGTGATCCCAGCATCTACAAAGGGAAGAAGAGATAGTGTGGAGAACTGCCGACCAATTAACTTGACATTTGTGGGGAAACTGTTGGATACTATTATATAGGATGTGATATTCGTTATTTATAAATTGACAGCAACATTGGAGAGAATCAGTGTGCATTTCTGAAAGGGAAATCATACTTGACAAGCTTTGGAATTGTTTGAAGTTGATTCTTACAGCATAGATAATGGGGAACCAGTACAATTGGCGTATTTTAGATTATCAGAAGGCTTTCTGTAAGAACTCACACAATGAGTTTGTAACTGCAATGAATGTGAAGGGTATTTGGAGGAATACATGCAGGTGGTAAGTTAAAGTTTGGATTGCATTGCTTTAAGGGAGTCAGAATATAGATGTAAAGACATGTTGAAGCAGTTTAACAGCATGTTGGTGAGACTGTACCTGGAATATTGAGGACAGTTTTGATCACCAAATCTGAGAAAGAATATACTGACCACAGAGGAAGTTCAATGGACATTCTCCAGATTAATCCCTCAATTGGCGAGATTGCGTGATGAGGAAACTCGACCTGTGTTCTCTAGAGTTTCAAAGAATGAGAGATGGGTCACTGTGAAATGTATAAAATTCACAAAACATGTGACAAGTTGAGAATTAACAGGATGTTTCTCCGGCTGCCTAATACACAATCAAGGGAAATAATGGCAGGATAAAGGACAGACCATTTAAGGCTGCAATAAGAAGGAAATTCTGCACGCGTAGGGGACTAACTAACACAGGGGCATGGAAACCTGCTGGCAGGGCAAGATTAGGGAGAATTCCCAATTATTCTACCAGTGTGTCCAGCGGAACAGAATAACCAGGGAACAGGTAGGTCTCATTAGTGACTTGCCAAATTGCATCCAAATGAAGTTTAGTGGTAGGAGACACAAGGTGGTGGTTGACTCCTTGTGTGACTGGAGGCCAGTGTCCAATGGTATACTACAGGGATCAGTGCTGTATCTCTTATCGTTTGTGATTCGGAGGTGCTGGTGTTGGACTGGGTGGACAATGCTGTAAATCTCATAACACCAGGTTAGAGTGCAACAGGTTAATTCTGCAGCACTACCTTTTGAAATGCTGCTTATTCATCAAAGCGCACAATCACCTGATGACGAAGTAGCGCTTGTAAAGCTAGTGCCTCTGAATAAACCTGTTGGACTCTAACCTGATGTTGTGTGATTTAACACTTTAATATTTGTGGTACTCATAAATGATGGAGCTGTGAATATGGACGAGGGGTCGGGAGTGTGATAAGTAAGTTTGTGTTTGATACACAGATTGGCCGTTGGCCGGCAGTGAGGAGGAAGGCCTTAAGTTATGGGAAGATACAGATGAAATGGTCAGATGGACAGATCAATGGCAAATGGAATGTAACCCTGATAAATATGAGGTGATACACTTTGGAAGAAGGAGAGGACTCAATGAATGGGAGCACACGAGGAAGTTCAGAGGGTGCTTCTCCACACATCCCTGAATGTGAGTGGACATTTTCATACACAATTTGGGAAAGCATAGAGGAATGTAAACATAACCTTGATTCATTGAGGCTCAGATTATAAGAGCTATGCGGAACTTTGGTGAGGCCAAGATGGAATACTGCGTGAAGTTTTGGGAACCATATTACAGGAAGGATGTGACTGCACGGGAGGGTTTGAAGAGGAGATTCACCAGGATGTTCCCTGGGATTGTGCATATCAGCTATAGAGAGAGGCTGGATAAACTTGAGTTGTTTAGTTTGGAGAAGAGGAGGCTGAGGGGGACGTATTCAAAAGCATAGGATTACGAGGAGCATGGACAGGGTGGATGGACAGCAGCTGTTCCTTTTAGTCAAAGGGGCACACTTTTAAAGTGAAGAATTTGCGGTTTAGTGAGGATTTGATAATTGCTTTTCAGCCAGTGTGTATTGGGGTCTGAAGTGCACTTCTTGAGAGGGGAGATGTCATGACAAACTCAAAATCATTCGAAAATACACGGTTGTGCACTTGAAGTGCCTTAAGATACACGGCTAGGCGTATTGTTTCGGAAAATGGGCCTTATGTAGACCATGCTGTATTTCTGATAGTACAGAGTCTTTGCTTCTGTGATTGTATGGCTGTAGAAGGCCAATCAGTGAGTACCTTAAAATTGGAATTGATAGGTTTCTGAAGAATGTCTTAACAAAGTTTATAAGACAGAACTTACGATATTTTCTGAAAATATGTTAATGGTAAAATTAAGAGAAAGAAATGTGCAGCTTTCTTACAGTTTGATGTCAGATAATTGAGGACCGGGAAATGGTAGAACGATGGAACAAAAGTTTCAGACATGCCTCCACAGAGGAAAACAAAATAAAAAAGAAAACTTCCTAGCAATACTAGGTATCTTTAGTCTGGTGAGAAAAAGGGAATAGAATGAAATTAGCAACTAAACAGTTTAGAGAAAGTATCGGAATGAAATTAATGGACGTAGACAAAGTCAACAGAGATTTATGAAATGGGAATCATATTTGAGAAAGTGGCTTTTACCAATATTATGGAGAAGGTATCAATGTAATACGAGTGGAATCTCAGAAAGATTTTTGATAAAGTCCCAAGCATATTGTGAAAATTCGAATCCTGTGGGACTGGGTCTAACGAATGGTCATGATTTTAGAATGGGAGAGCTGGCAGGAAACACTGCGCAGGAAGAAAACAACATTTTTTTTAAATGGAAGGCTAGGAGGATATAGCAAGGTTCGTGTCTTGGGCCCCAGCTATTCCCAATACACATCATATATTTGGTTGACGGGCTCAAATGCAATATTCCCAAGTCTGCTGACAGCACTAAACAATGTCAGCCTGTGAGTTGGCGAGAAAGATGTAAAAATGCTCCAAAGTGACTGAGACAAGTGAAATTACTTGGATAATATGTGGCAGACGGAGAGCAATTGGGAGAGATGTGATGTTGTGTACTTTGATGGGAACAATAGAATGGCAGCCTCTCATTTGAAAAGGGAGTGGTTGAAAAATGTTGTTCTACAAAGGAACTTAAGCTGCATTTTAGTTTATTTCTGCACAGCCCTCTGAGTACATGCAGGACAGTAAGTCTGAAGCCAGAAGTCAATACTGGGAATGGCATTGACACGCTGACCAGTGGACATAGACCCAGCAAGTGGGGAGCTGTAACATTGAAGGATGACCTTGTACCAGTCACTAAAGCAATATTGCAGGAGCAGAAAGCAGATAGACAGATAAATGATGTATTTCACCTTCATTTCAGGGGAATTGAGTGCAGGAGTAAGAGTATCCTACTGCAGCTGTACAGGGCCTTGGTGAGACCCCATCCCGAACATTGTACAGTATTGTGTGCAGTTTTGGTCTCCTTACCCAATAAAGGACAAACCTGACATTGAGGGAGAGCAGCGAAGGATGACCAGACAAATCTCTGGGATGACAGGCTTGTTGTGGGAGCAGAGTTTTGGGCGACTGGACCTGTATTCCATGGGATTTAGGAAAATGAGCGGTGATCACAGTGAAATATATAAAACTCTGACAGGGCGAGACAGATTGGAAGTTGGCTTGGATGCCTCAGACAAGGGGCCACAGCATTAAGTACAGACAGGCCACTTTGCATTGAGATGAGAATAAATGTCTTCACTCAGAGACTGGCGAACCAGGAGTACTCTCTCCCAGCTCGGGCTGTGGAAACCTAGGCACTGAATATAAATAAGGATTTCTGGAAATTAAAAGGATAGTGAGAGAGCGGAGTATCGTGTGAAGATAGAAGATCACCTATCAGTCCAGGTTATTCTCCAATAAATCAGTAGCTGTGTTTCTGTGCAACACCGTGTTGGACAAAATCGTGCAATATTAATAATGGGGTCTATGGGAAAAAGAGGGTAAGGGGCGAACCCCCAAAAATATTAGTAAAGCCAAAAATTTAATTTAGTCTAACACACATACTAGCACAGTCTAAATAAATCTTTAAGTCCCATATTGTAAAAAAAACAGTGCTGTAAATGTAATACTTTCAAAATACAGGTCACTGACTACAGCAGTGTACCTTTCACCACACTCTTCACCAGAAAGCGCGTGGGGCTGACTGACCACGTGATTCCGATGGGGAAACTCCAGTTCTCCTCAAGAATCTCCCCACAGTTTGAAATAAAGTTCTTTCTAAATGGCTACTACAATTCCCCGTCTCAGGCTCAGTTTCAAGGCTTCCAGATCGGATTACATTCCTGTTTTAGCTGAACACATTGATTGTACCTTTTGCAGACAGAGGATCCTGAGGCTGGGTTTTGCTGTTCTGTTGCTTCCGGGCAAGGAATTGCGTCACAATAAACGGGAATTCACTTTATGGAAAAAGGTTCACGAATTACATTGCAACCAAAGTGTATTTAATCAGCACGCGTTATCTGAGAACTGCCTGTATATTGAATGGAGGACCAAAATTGATGGGCTGAAGGGACTACAGCAGTTCTCACTTTATATTTCACAATGTTTAAACATATTAAGGGATATGAATATTGTATTGGTAAAACTGCACGAAGGAGATGTTCGACCATTAACTTGCACAGAGAAAGCTCAATGTGTTGTGTGACGTACTCATTTCCCGAAGTTCCTGTACAGTTTGTGGAAAGCTCAGTAAATGTTGTCACAAACCGTCAGGCGTTAGGAAGGAGGTCTCTGCAGGGTCAACAGGAATATGTTTCCCGTTCCCTTTTCCGACACCAAAGTTGGAGCCAAGTGTTCTCTCCGGGTATATCCTTTAAGAGTTCGGAACAATTGATACAATTGAGTGCCTTGCTTGGCCGTTTCAGGGACTATTGAAGTGTTTATCACATGTCTGTGCGTCTGGAGTCACTTTTAGGCCAGACCAGGAAAATACGGGAGATTCACTTCCTGAAAGTACATTGGGGAAGGAAATCGATGTTTACAATCAACATTGGACACAAGATCACTATTACTGACACCAGATTTTAGATCTTGATATGTTAATAATTGTTTTTATCTTCCACCAGCTGCCCAAGCATGAGCCTGGTCTGCATTAGTAATCCAATGACAATTCCACAACAGCACCATCTCCACATGGAGATCTATCTGAAGCCACGCTGAGCAGGTTATTTCTGTGCTACTTGACAGCTCTGTCATATAGACCTCCCACCAATTTGACTGTCGTGATGGGACTGATGGGGTGGTAATTGGTCAGACTGTATTTAATCCCTTCTTAGGAAACTGGACATAGCTGAGTAATTTTCCACATTGCCAGGGAGACGTCAGAGTTGGAGCTCGAATGAAACAGCTTCCCCAGTGACACGGCTTGTTGTGCAGCACAAGTCTTCAGACCCATTGCAGGAATGGGGTCAGGGCCCATTGCCTTTGTTGTATCTACTGTGTTCAGCGGTTTCTTCACGTGCAGTGGATCGAAATGGTTGAAGACTGGCATCTGTGATTCTGTGGGCATCATGATAGGGTAAGTTGGAACATCCACTCAACACGTCTGGCTGAGGACAGTGCGGACACCACATACTTGACTTTTGCACTGATGTACAGGACTGTTCCATTGTTTAGGATGGGGATATTTGTGGAGTCCTCTCCTCCAGTACGTTGTTTAATGGTCCATCGACATTTATGCTTGGATTTGGCAGGATGACAGTGCTTCGATCTGATTTGTTACTCGTGGTATAATTTCTGCCTCTGTACAAGATGTTACTTCTGCTGTTTCCAGAGTAACCAGCCAACTGCAGTAGCTTTAATGTGTTGTCATCAGGTAAAGGTACACATGGTACTGACCCTGGCATGTTCACCCACACTCGTCACTGAACTATAGATCAGCTTGAGGGTAATGGTGGACTGAGGGATTATCCTGAGGGAAACGTTACAGATTGTCATTGAATACAATTCTGCTTCTGCTGTTGCTGCTGTGACCTACAGCATCAGATGATAACCCAGTTTAATCTGCAATATCTACAATTCAATTCTACTGACTGTCCCCCAGTTCACACCAAGACCCATTCACCCATCAGCCCTGTATTCAGTGACCTACTCTGGTTTCTGATGCGGTAACACTTCCATTTTCATATTCTCATTCTGCTGAAATTCTTTCCTTGGTGTCACGCCTCCAATTTGTTACTTGAACTGAATCAATTTAAGGTACGAATCCAAATCTTTTCATTTGAGTAATGCCATCTTCTGTATTTGGAGTGAATGTGTTTCCTTGTGTTTTTCTCCCTGACCATGATTCAGAGCTCTGTCGTGTCAGTGATGCCAGCCTTATGCAGTTCCAGAGTTAAGGAACTTGTCACCATGCGTTATCGTTCAGTTCCCAGTGTACGGCGCTCCATGTACGACAGGCTGTTTGAGCATCTTTGACATTCGTCGTTGGAAATTGTTCAAAAGCAGAAATTACTGAAGATGTTGCAGCATCTTCTGGAGTGAATGCAGATATAAACTTGCAGGTCCATTGAACCTTCTACAAAGCTCTCTGTTTCTCCAGCAATTTTTGGTATTTTTATTTCCAGTATCGATCATTAATTTTTAATTGAAAATTTGTTCTGTGCCCCTATTCATTTCTGGAGAAACTCAGCAGGTCTGTCAGCATCTGCAGAGACAGGGAAACAGAAATAGTGTTTCAAGTCTAGTGTGACACTTCTTCAGAACTCAAAATGATTGGAAAATGTGCTTTAAATCCCTAACCAGAGTTGGGGAATGGGTGACAGGGGAAAGAGGGTGTGGCAAAAGATAAAAGAAGATTCTGTGAAACGGGTTTAAATTAAGATGCGATGGGGAAAGAGGTTCTCTCTATTGAGTGCAAGATAAGGAAGATACAAGCACAGAAGATCATTGGGAGGCGTGGTGGGGGAATGTTGACTATATGGTATTATATAGATCTGGCCATAGTTATATTTTCATTGTCGAGATCATCACCCCCGTTAGACAAATATATTCAGGTGCGTGACTTGTTATTGGCACTAAATAAGCGTTTCATGCTGCATCAGTATTATAATATGGAGAAAAACAAATAATAGTATGAAGTTTTGGTTGTGTATTGTTTTACTCTCATGTTTAATATAGTTTCAATTTTGCAGCACTTGTCTTTAAATGCTTGTTCTTGAAGTTAGTATCAGATGGAGTGTAGAGTGGGCTGACGTTATAGAAGTTTATGAAATCATGAGAGGTACGTTTCGGGTGAATACCCAAGGGCTTTTCCACAGGAGGGGAGAGTTCAACCATAGGAGGCATAGGTTTAAGGTGAAAGGGGGAAGATTTAAAAGGGACGCAGTGGCAGTGTTTTTATACAGAGTGGTACGGGTATAGAATGAGCTTTCAGAGGAAGAGTGGTAGATGCCAATATAGCTATAACATTTAAAACTCATTTGGACAAACATACGAATGTGAAACATTTCGAGGCCTATGGGCCAAATGAAAGGAGATGGGGTGAGTTTCGTTTGGAAAACCTGGCCAGCATGGACATTAAGAAAAGCTTCACGCAGTGTCAATGTGGGCTTGTGAAAGGGAAATTCTATTTTGCCCTGTAATATCATGCAAAGATTTATGGAGATGCCTGGAAGTATAACAAGCGGACTTGATAAAGGGGATCTGGTAGACAAGAGGCTTTTCAGAGATTTTCCTCAGCGTATTACAAAATAAAAGATCTTACTCAAGCCGGAAGCTCGTAGGATGACGGATAATGTATTAACATGCGAAGATGACTGGTTAACACATAGAAATCAATGAGTCTGGATTAATGGATCTTTATGATAAAGGTGTATCTGCTGGATCACCACACATATCAGTCCAATGGCATCAGTTATTTACAATCTATACTGACAGCCTGAAGGAGGGAGCTGAGTGCAATATACATCCGAGTTTGTGGAAGACACTGAGAACCAAAAGGCTGGCTGTTATTTAATGGAGAGGACTTCCAAAAAAGGAGGAGTACAAAGTGATTGGAGTCTTCCTCAGTATGAAGCATAACGTCAGCATGCTGATGCAGCAAGTAATGCGGCTGGGATCATTAACCGGCTTCCAGAGATGAAAGGGTTGAGTTATTCAGAATCTCTATAATGGTGAGGTGATTATTCATTGGAGTTTAAGTGAATGAAGAGGGATACTGCTGAAATATATAAGATACAGAGAGGGCTTGAGAAGGTAGATGTTGAGAAGTTGCTCCCATTCCTGGGCAGAGTGAAGAACTCTAGGATAAAGATACCGAATAAGGAACATCGATTTCAATCTGAGATGCAAAGTGATGCCTTCTCTCAGAAGGTAGTGAATATCTGGAATTCCCTAACCCAGAGAAATGTGGAGAGATACAGGAGTCGGCAAGAAAGTGAAGGTGAGTCCTGGAGTAGATCAGCCATGTTCTTATTTTATGACAGGGCTAGCTTGAGGGGGTGAATGACCTACTTCTGTTCCTATTTATTAATTTCACATGTTACGCTATTGGAAACTAACAGGTTATTTTCCTGGAAGTCGTGTTGCACAATGTTGCATTCAGGGACAGCAGATGATTTGTTTAGGTTAACCGTAGTTGGGGTATGGGGGCTGTATACCCAGCGTATCTAGGTCTGTAACATGACCCACATCTGGAACAGATGTTACAGAGAGGGGAAGCCTGGAAAGAGAGCTTGGGGGTGGGGGTCGGTTCCTGACCCAGCCTGGATTTTCCAAGTACTTTTCCGAAACTACACCTCACCATCGGAGTGGCCTCGATGTGCCTCTGTGTAGCAGGTCTGAAGGGTTGAACGTAACATCAGAACATGGGGCTGAGGCACATGAGTGGGCTATTCAGCCCATTGACACTACTCCACCAGTAAATAAGGTTGTGGTTCATCTCATTGTGTTCCCAGCTGCACTTTGCTGCCGATGCACTATTATCCCTGATTCACCTGTTTGTGGAAAATCATTTTATATTATATCGAAGCCAGCCTCGATATAATATAAAGATTCAGCCATCCCAAACTTCCGGGAAAGAGAATTCCCACTGGAATAAATTCCCATTTGGTGAATTTCTCCAAATTCCTGCTCTGACTCAGGTTGGAGGGTGTCACTGTTTCATTTTTATCCCACTCCTCCACTGCTCCGAACAAATTTAAAATGTAGCTTAAAAATGTATTGCTGGAAAAGCGCAGTAGGTCAGGCAGCATCAAAGGAGCAGGAGAATCGACATTTCGGGCATATGCCCTTCTTCAGCAATGAGGAGGGTGTGCCAAGCAGGCTAAGATAAAAGGTAGGGAGAAGGGACTTGGGGGAGGGGCGTTGGGAATACGATAGGTGGAAGGAGGTTAAAATGAAGGTGAGAGGTCGGAGAGGAGTGGGGCAGAGAGGTCGGGAAGAAGATTGCAGCTCAAGAAGGCGGTACTGAGTCTGAGGGACTGAGAAAAGTTGGGGGGAGGGGAAATGAAGAAGCTGGAGGAATCTGCATTCATCCCTTGTGGTTGGAAAGTTCCTAGGCGGAAGATGAGGCGCTCTTCCTCCAGGCGTCATGTTGCTATGGTCTTGCGATGGAGGACGCCAAGGACCTGCATGTCTTTGGCAGAGTGCGAGGGGGAGTTAAAGTGTTCAGCAACGGGGCGGTTGGGTTAGTTGGTGCGGGTGTCAAAGCGGTGTTCTCTGAAACGTTCTGCAAGTAAGCGGCCTGTCTCCCCAATGTATAGGAGGCCACATCGGATGCAGCGGATGCAGTAAATGATGAGTGTGGAGGTGCAGGTGAATTTCTGACGGATGTGGAAGGATCCCTTGGGGCCTTTGAGGGAAGTGAGGGGGGAGGTGTGGGCGCATGTTTTGCATTTCTTGCGGTTGCAGGGGAAGGTGCCAGGAGCGGAGGTTGGGTTGGTGGGCCGTGTGGATCTGACGAGGGAGTTGCGGAGGGACTGGACGTTCCGGAACGATGATAGGGGTGGAGAAGGAAATATATCCTTGGTGGTGGGGTCCGTTTGGAGGTGGCGGAAATGATGAAGGATGATACGATGTATCTGGAGGTTGGTGGGGTGGTAGGTGAGGACCAGTGGGGTTCTGTCCTTCTGGCGATTGGAGGGGTGGGGCTCATGGGCGGAGGAGCGGGAAGTGGAGGAGATGCGGTGGAGAGCATCGTCAACCACGTCTGAGGGGAAATTGCGGCCTTTGAAGAAGGAGGCCATCTGGGTTGTTCGGTATTGGAATTGGTCTCTCTGGGAGCAGATGCGGCGGAGACGAAGGAATTAGGAACATGCAATGGCGTTTTTACAGGGGCAGGGTGGGAAGAGGTGTAATCTAGGTAGCTGGGGGGTTCGGTCCGTTTATAGTAAATGTCCGTGTTGAGTAGATCGTCCGAGATAGAAATGGAGAGGTCTCGGAAGGGGAGGGAGGAGTCTGGGATGGTCCAGGTAAATTTGAGGTCGGGGTGGAAGGCGTTAGTAAAGTGGATGAACTATTCTCCTAGTAAACTTTAAATGTAACGAGGTTGGTGATATGGACGATCATAAAGTTCTCAGACTGCGTCAGGTTCAGTGACAGGAACAAGTCAGGCAGATTTCTTTAGTCAGCCACAAATAGCTAATAGAACTGACGGATGTGCATGGTGGATATCTGGTTAGCACTGCTACCTCCCATCATCAAGGAGCTGCATTCAATATAACCTCAGGAGACGCGATGTGTGGAGTTTGAGCATTCTCTCTGCAGATTTCTGTGTGGGTTTCCTCCCAATGCTCCAATTTCCTCCAACATTCCAAAGATCCGCATCTTAGAGTGGATTAGCTATGATAAATTGCCCATTATGCCCAGGGGTGTGTAGGTTATTCATGGGAAATGCAGGGTTACTTGGATAGGGTAGGGGGCAGGTCCAGTGGATGCTGTTTGGCGGGTCAGTGTGGAGTTGATGGATGGGATGTCTTACTTACACACTGTAGAGATTCTGTGAAAATGACAATAAATTTAGACTATACCCAGTGGGTATCTATCTGATCCACTCTCGTCTAGGTCTTGTATGTTTCAATAAGATCATCTCTCTTTCCAAGGGTGACCTGTTAAATCCTTCATAATATAAGGTTCTCATTCCTGAAATGCGTGAAGTGAAACATCGCCGAACTGCTTCTAACGTAATTATATTCTTTCTCAGAGAAGGAGACAAAGAAAAAATAATCTCACACTCAGATCTTGAGTTTTATTTTTTTTTTCTCAGTGTTGTGGGTCTTTGTAACTCTCTTCCCCACAGATCATTGGAGGCAGAGATATTGAATAATTTTGAGGCACCAGACAGAAGGTTCATAAATAACAACAGTGTCGAGGATTATCAGTGTTTGGCAATAATGTGTGGTATGGTGGTAAATGTAGACAGTGGTACCAAATGACACTGCTCCAGAACATCCAGGAATATAATTCAAAACGAAATGGTAATATCGATAAAATGTTAAGGGGGAAGCCCAGATGGTGGCGATCTGGAAGGTCTGTTTTACTGGGGTCTGCATCAGAGCACAGGCAAAGTGGTTCTCTAACCCACCCCATCCCAGCCAGTTACTTAACATTCAACACTAAAAAGAGCGATAGAATCTTTACTAATCCCATTTTGTCTAATGGAAATGACAAAACATGGGAAAGGATCGAGCAAGTCACAACACACAGTGCACCCGTCAGAAGCATCGAGCAGGCCTGAGGCTGTAGCTGCAACCCACTCTGCTCGTTCAATAGACCCAGTTACTCACCAGGCCTTGGTCACTGAGTTCACCAACTTAAGTGAAATGATTGAAGGCGTGACTGAACAGAAGTCCAGCTGTGGCTAGAACCGCTCTCAGACGTGCTCCAAAAACATGAGCAGCAACTCGACAGCCTTGGAAACAGAACATACAATGTCAAGTGCCAAGCTGCATTGACAGAAACTTCGATCAATTCCTCTCGGGAGGGGATCCTCCCCCTTGGAATACAGGTCCATACCTTAACTGAACAATATGACCACCTCGAGAACAGGGACAGGATGAAGAATGTTCACATCGTAGATCTGCTGGGCCAGACGGCAGGTGGTCAGCTTTGATCTGGCTGCTGTGATTCCTTCACTTCGAAGTTGAAGTTCATTGGATTACGGCACGGTGGTTAGACTCAGACCAACACCTTCCCCCTGTCCTTGTGCGGTTACATAGTTACAGGGATAAACAAAGACTGATGGAAGCTCAGTGTGGTTTCTGATGGCTTTAATTCACGGGAGCTCCAGGATTATGTTCTTTTATGACTTTTCAGCATCGGTGATTCAGGAAAGAAAATCTTTTGATGATATCAAGAGAAGAGTAAGGGAACTCGGGATTCAGTATTCCTTAAGGTTCCCAGCGGTGCTCTGTATTGCTATGAATGGATCAATGAACTCGTCTGATTCTCCAGAGAATGAAAAAACTTTGTGGATATTTTAAAGAAAGCTGGATGTTTAGATAATCATGTTTCTCCCTTAAAGAAATTTTGTTGGATATTTCTGGTATTAACCAGTGTTAAATTATAGTTGGGGATGGGGAGAGTTCACACTTTTAACTTCTTCATTAGTATTACTACTCGTTTTCTCTTTCTTTGCTTGTGTTGGAGGTGTAGCTCAAGCTGGAGGGAGTTACAAAGGTAGTTGTGATGACAAACTGCCGACCTAAGGATAGTTGAAGCCTGGTTGTTGTTATTAATTGCCCTGAATGCCATATTGGTAGCGGGGAGAAGATAAAGTTTTGGGATATGTAAGCGCCCCCAATGGGCGGGGTAAATTTCGATATAAAGTGTCATTGGCACTTGGGATTTTGTTTCGTTGGTTGTTTTTTTTATGTGTTTAGCTTTGGAAAGTTTTGCGAGCTTGTTAGTTGTAGTAGTAATAGTTTGTATAGTTTTTAGGGTCGCTGACTGTTTTATCATTAATGCTCAGCGATGTGTAATTCGATGCGAAACTCTCTCGAGTTCAAATGTTGCTGCAATGTGTTATGGATTATTATGTGGTTAAATGGTGTACCTGAAACATTAAGGGTAGTGATCTGCCAGTCAAGAGGAAAAATGTAATTTCTCGTCTTAAAATCAAAGAGGGTGGACGTTGTTCTATTGCAGGAGATGCACCGTGATGACAAGGAACATTTGATGTTACAGCAGGGCGGCTTTGATCGGGTTTATTTCGCGTCTTTTAATACTACGAGTAGGGGAAAAGTCAGAATGGATAGGAAGAATCCTCCATTTAAATTACTAGATTGTATTAAACACTCATGGAAGGATCATAATCCTCAAAGCCTTGAACTATGGGAATTAATACAGTATTTTGAATTGCCACCCAGTGCACCCGCTTAAAATCCTGGTCGATGCATTTCCCAAATTAAATAATCTTGCATCGTGGCACATTATTGTAGAAGGATATTTCAACTGTCTTATGCACCCCACGGTGGACATAATGCCCAAAGGTCCCCAATACCCTCGTTATAATGTACGTAATTAGTGGATTTGTGTGTAGAATCAGAGCTGGTGGATGTCTGGAGGCAGTTCTACTTCACAAGTCGAGATTTTATTTTCTTCTTGAACCCGCATAAATAGCTCAAGAGGGTTGATCTCTTCCCCATCCCTGAAACAATCTTAGATTTGGTGGCATCCTGCACAATTGGGAATATTACCCCAACATACCTGCCCCAGAAATGGGATAGAAGTCACATAAGATTATGTTGTTTGTCGATAAAGGTCTTATATTTGTGTCAAATCCCGCAATTTCGGCAGCTCACGTGATGCAATGTATTAATTCGCTTGTCGCCTTTTTGGGCTTTAAGATTAATTTTACAAAGTTGGAGGCTATACCTATGGGAGGCCTTAGGAAAATACCAGATTTTGAGAGTAAATCCTGTTGTCCTTTTAAATGGACGGTGGTGGGTGGGGCGGGGGGGGGGGGGAGGTTTCTCTATTTCAGTATATTCATTACATCCGTTTTTGATCATTTATTTAACATGAACTATGTCCATTTGTTTGAAAAATTAAACAAGACCTTCAAAGAAGGGAGGCACCTCCAATATCCTGGCTAGGTCGGATAGCTGTTCTTAAAATGAATGTTCTTCCTCATTTACTATAACGTGTGAAAGCTTCCTTTGATGTTTCCCAGACAGACATTTAGGAAATTTTATGGCTGGTTAACTCTTTCATTTGGCACCATTAGCAACTCTCTATCAAGCTAACCAAATTTTAACTACCCCACAGATTGTGGGGAGGAGATCTCCCAGATTAAAAGCTATGAATTCAGATCTTTTTTATCCTATGTTTTTGCCTTGGCCTCTGAGGACTCGGCGTCAATAGGATTAGATATTGAACCCGCTCAGACAAAGTGAACCCTTATTGGTCTGCTGGTCTTAGAAAAAATGAGAACATTTATGGAGTTTTGTCATAACCCAATAATTATTAATACTGTTAAAGCATGAATGACAATGCATCGGATTGAGGGCAATACAGTCAAAACCATGTTTCTTACCCCTATAATTGGTATGCCGGGTTGTCATCCTGGGATAATGGCTTCCAGCTTTAAACTGTGGGCAGCAAGGGGTGTGTCTTACTTGAGTGATTTAGAATTAGTAGAATCCTTACAGTGTGGATAAAAGCCCTTGGGCCCAGCAAGTCCACTTTGACCCTTTGAAGAGTAGCCCACCCAGACCCATTCCGGTACCATCCTATATTTCCCCTGACTAATGACCCAACCTACTCATCACTGAACACTATGGGTGATTTATCAATAATCAATTCATCTAATCAACACATCTTTGGACTGTGGGAGGAAACCCACACAGACAGGCCTAGAATATGTTAACTCCACACAGCCAGGCACCCAATTCCGGAAACAAATTCGGAACCCTGGTGCTTTGAGGCAGCAATGCTCACTACTGAGGCACCTCGTGCTATTTGAGGGAGAAACAATGATGTCATTTGATCAAATAACTCGGATGTATGGACTGGCTAGTAGAGACCTCTTCTCTTTCTTTTCCAGATCAGAGATTTGATTTAAAAAAACATTTTTACCAGACTCTTACAGATCCGATAGAGAGAAGAGGCTGCTTATTGTTTAGAATACACTCTCCCACAGTACCCTTTACCATTAGTTGGAGAGTGTCCTCTTAGACAAGACTGTGCAGCTTTGTGATGTCTGCGAGAGAGAGTTGGGGGTTCAGAACAATTCGGAGCCATGGGAGGATATTTGTGAAAATTCTCGAAGAATTTCATCTGTAATAGGACCCTTTCCATGCAGTTGGAAATTCTTCATAGGGCTAATATGACCCTAGATTATCTCCCAACATTCAAAATGGGATTATCTTCAGCATGTCCGAAATGCAGAATGACTACAGGCACTCTTACTCATTGCATGTGGTCCTGCTGCAGGCTTCATACATATTGGAGCACTGTATCAGGTGTGATAGAGTGGGTCGAGGGGACTGAATTGGAGATGGACCTGGTTTCTCTTTTCCTGGGCCTGCCCAGGGTACTTTACACAGATGCACAAGTGAAAAAATATCCTTAGTTTCTGTGCTAGGAAAAGCATTCTGTTGTGTTGGATGTCTGAATCACGCCCCCCCCCCCCCCAAAGAAAAACCCAACCCCCGCCCGGGTCTGTTGGGTCGTCGTAAGCTCTTCATGGAGAATATCCATTTGGCCTTTCTCACCAGCATGGTGCACCAAAAACAGAGATTTATATAAGACCATGGCAGACCTTTTTGAATTACCGTGATACAGGCTTATCTGTCACTCTCGGAAGGGCTTTTATACAGCCATGACGATATTATCTAATGAATATTATATCCAAAGAGGAAGAATAATGAACAAAAAAAGGGATATCAGCTAATGCTCTTGAGGAACGAGAGCTATCATTTTGTTACACTGAGCAGTATTATTTACTCTTAATTTTTGTTTTTCTTCTGTCCGTTTAGTGTTTTTAACTTGTTTTGTATGTACATGCACATGGGTGCAATTTTGATCAGTTACTTGAGTTGTGTTGTTATTGGTTTATTATAATATTAAAATTCTCTTTTTCAATAAAGATATTTTTAAAAGTATTAAAATGCTAACATTGATAGAATAGAGTCCAAAAGAACTCTCATTAGACAGTCCACTCATGGTGGTTTATCCTGAGGGTCACCACATCTCGGGTGATGGGGTGAGGTTGATAGAGCGTCCCCTTCTTGGTAACCTCTGTCAGTGTGAGGAACTGAACCTGCGCTGTTGGACTCCCTCTACATCACAAACATGCCGTCCAGGCAACTGAGTAGGAGACTGTGTAACTGTTACACACAGAAACAGACACAGACAAAGGGCAGGAAAAACACTCATAACAAGGAATATGGTACAGTTCAGATAACGGATATAACATTTATGGAGTATTGTCATAACACAATAATTATCAATACTGTTAAAGCATGAATGACAATGCGTCACATTGAGGGCAATACAGTCATAACGATGTTTCTTACCCCTATAAGTGGCATACTGGGTTGTCATCCTGGGATAATGGATTCCAGGTTTAAACTGTGGGCAGCAAGGGGTGTGTCTTACTTGAGTGATTTAGAATTAGTAGAATCCTTACAGTGTGGAAAAAAGCCCTTGGGCCCAGCAAGGGTAAAAACATTCTCTGCTCGAAATTGTATTTTATAACAAGACGGGTTTAGAAGTTGTTTTTGGTTTAATATCATTATGGTGAGTCAACTGAAATAACCAGAATTACACAGTGTGATTGGATATCTCTAACCATAAAATAAAAGTATATTTTTGTTTGGTCTGTGTAAAGCATGCTGACTGTTGCATGAAAGTATACAGTTGATGGAATATACTGTTAGGAGAGTGCGTTCCATCAGAAATGCCCTCAAACAGGCGCTTGAAGAAAATTGGGGTAAAAGTGCCTTAGTGCCGTCTGGACAGTGACAGGAACGCAGAGGGTTGAATGACTGAAAGCTCCTGTATCTGAGAAAAGCACCAGATCAGCTGGGAACTTACTCAATGCTCGAACACATTTGAAGGGCTGAATGGCCTCAACATGGTTTGAAATATGTGTGATTTGGAAAACGTGCATCTCTACTCCTTCCTCTTATGTGGTTACACACTGGTGCACTGCCATTTTCCTGAAACTGGGCATTATTTGGAACACTATCTGGAACATTCCATATTCGGTGTTCTCCAGAATATTCTCTAACTATGTTGGGGTGTATTGCAAAGGCGAGAGAGAGAGAGTGAAGCTGTTGCATGCGGCAGTGAGAGTGGTGGAGCATGAGCCTTGGTCGTGCTATAACAGATATACAGTGAGTGTGAGGGAGCAGAGAGAATACGGTGACCAATTACCCTGACAGACCGGGGAAGGTTATTAATGCTTGTCCTGTTTTGCTGGACATTTCTTCAGGCCGCAGATGCTACACTGAGTTTGGTGGTGAGCACAGACCATGCTCGGTGGGTCTGGTGGTATGGCCCCCTCTGAGAAGGCAATGGCCCCGCTCTGCACTAGCCCATCCACTATGCACACCATGCACCGTCAACAAACTATCTGCCATGCTCGGGGTAAACTGTACAGGGCAGCTCCAAACTGAGAATGCTCAGCCGTGTGCCACTTGGCCTTTTAAAGATGGCACCAGTGACAAGGAACATGGAATATCGAGGGAAATCCTGGCGACTATGAGTACCTCCAATCATGATGGATGGGAGAATCGAGCTGGCATTCAATGAGAGGTGGGTGGGGTGGGTGGTATTTAATGAGGTGAGTTCGATAAGATAGCACCAGGAAACTAGCTCAGCTTCGCACAGACAATCCCTCTGTCACACTCAATGAAAATGACACTGAGACAAATTACTGTTTTATACAGTTCAATGAGCCGAAGACTCTGCTGTCCTCACTCCCAGTTACAAAGTTGCAGAACAAATGCTCATTCAAAACTCCCCATCGCCTGAACTCACAGCATTATTCCATTCACTCATAATTCTTCATAATACTGACCCGTGTTACTTGATACTATCGAAATGTCTTCATATCAGCATTCTAAAACCTGTGAACATATCTTTCCATGACATTTTTTCTCAGTCTGTCCCTCTCTGTCTTTATCCTTAAACACACGTATTTACAGTCATACATTTCTACTGCATGGAAACAGGCCCTTCGGCCCAGCTGGTAGATGCCGACCAAAATGTGCATCCACACTCACCCCATTTCCCTGCCCTTGCTCCTTTCCGATCCATGTGTTTATCCAAATACCTTTTTAATGTTGTTATTGTACCCATCTCAACCACTTCCACTGGCAGCTCAGTCCAAAGGCTAAACTGTGTAAAAACGTTGACCCTCAGGTTCCTTTTTATTTTTGTCCTCTCCAAACATTAACAGATGTCCTCTAGTACTTGGTTTCCCAACCTTGCAAAAAAATTGAAATATTCACCCTATGCATGGTTCTCATGATTTGATAAGAGGTTCACTTCTATACAATCCCCCTCAGGTTTCTACGCTGTTAGGAAATATGTTCTAACCTGTCCACCTTCTCCCTATAACGCAGACCCTTTAGCCCAGGAAACAACTTTTTAAATTTCTTGTACATTCTTTCTCGTTCAATAATATCCTTTCTAGGGCAAGGTGAACAAAACTGAGCACAATACTCCAACTGCAGCCTTACCAACATCCTGTACAACGGCAACAGAACGTCCCAACTTCTATACTCAATGTCCTGATGTAGGCCAGTGTGCCAACAGCCTTCCTCACTGTCCTGTATATCTGCGACTCAAATTCAGACAATCGTGCACCTGATATCCAACATCCTTTTGTTCCACTACACTCCTTAAGGCCCTCTCATTCACCATTAAACTCCCACCTGAATTTGACTTTCCAAAATGAAAGATGTTGCATTTATCTATATTAAACTCAATTTGCTATTTCTCAGCCCACTTCCCCAGCTGATCAAGGTAGTGCTGCAATTTCTGATAATGTTCCTCACTGTAAATAATACCTCCTATTTTAGTGCCATCTGCAAACTTACTAACCTGCATTGTGCACTCTCGTCTAAATCATTGATCTAGATAACACACAGCAATGGAGACAGTACCGACCCCTGAGGCACTCCACGAGTCACAGGCCTCCAGTCCGACAAGCATACCTCCACCATAGCCATTTGCTTTATAATGTCAAACCAACTGCGTCACCAAATTGCCAGCTTACCTTAGAGTCTGTGCGATCTCAACTTCGAGAGCGGCCCTACATGTGGAATCTTACGAAAGGCCTTACTGAAATCCATATAGATTATGTTGACCGCCCTGCCCTCGACAACTTTCCTGGTCACTTCCTCAAAAAACCCTAATAAAATTTGTAAGGCATGATCTGCCATGCACAAAGCTATGCTGACTGCTCCAAGTCAAATTCTGTCTTTCCAAATGCATGCATATCTTGTACCTCAGAACCTTCTCAAGTAGTTTACTGCAAACAGATGCAAAGCTTACTGGTCTGTATTTCCCAGACAATTATTGGCAGCCCTTCATGAAGAAGGGCACTATATTTGTTACCGCCCAGTCTTCCAGGACCTTGGCCCCTGTCTTCTCTCACCACTTGCATATATCTGGTCAGGACCAAGAGATTGATCTGACTTTGTGCATTCTAATATGTCCAGCAGCACCTCTACTGTTGACAGTAGACAATTAACCTCCCAAAGGTCACAGGACTTCATGTCTTTCTTCATGGTAAACACAGAGGGGAAATTGAGGACCTCAACCACCTCTTGTAGTTTTACACATGCGTGCCTATTTTGGTTTTTAAGGCGTCCTATTCTGTCTCTAGTTGTTCTTTTTCTTTACTATAGTGCATTTGGGTTCACTCTAATCGTCTCAGCCAAGGCTATCTCATACTCCCTTTTCGCCTTCCTGATTTCCTTCTTCAGTAAACTCCTGTAAAGCCCTTGATCCCAGCTGCCTGTACCTGAACCACGCCTCCTTTTTGCTGGCTAGAGCCTGAATATCTCTTGTCATCCAGGGTTTTCTCTTCCAGCATCACTTTCTCTTCACCCTCACAGGAATATATAAACCTTGAACTCGAGCTATCTCACTTTTACAGCCCTCCCTCGTGCCCGACATCCTTTTCCCTGAAAACAAACTACTCCAATTAACACTACAATCCTCTGTCTAATTCCAACAAAATATGCCTTGCCCCAATTTAGAACTTGAATCTGTGGACCAATTTTGTCCCTCCCATAACTATTTTAAAATTAATACAGCGCCAGTCACTTTTCCCAAAATACTCCCCCACTTTACCACCGTCACCTATTTCCCAACAGTAGGTCGAGTTTATCCCTTCCCGTGTAGGACCCTTTATTTACTGCTTGGGAAACTTTCTTGAACAAACTTAAGAAATTACGTTCCATCGAAGTTCTTAACCATCTGGATGTCCCGGTCTATGTTAGGAAAATTTAAATCACCTATTATGACAATCCTATTGCTCCTGCTACTCTCACCAGTTTCCTTGCATATTTGTTCCTCTAATTCCCATTGATGATTTGGAGGCAACTAACCCCCTCTTCCTTCCTTGTACTATTCTCAGAACCTCATCGGATAATATCTCAGTTATTTCATCTTTAAATACTTGTGGGATACTCGCCTTAATCAGAACTATTGTTGTTTCAACTGTTTTCATTTACATCTCTCCCTTGCAATGATTTTCACATCTGCATCAAAACTTGTCAAGGTACAGTGGAGATATGGCGCTGTAACTGGATGGGAGCTGCACATCCTGTCACTTCCAGCAAGTTTCCCCACACTGGGCAGTGATCTAACACAGTGTTACCGAAAACTGGAACAACTTGTGTTTATATATGAATAAACCAGTGGGGTCCGCACATCTCCCCACGCTGGACATTTATCCCAGGAATATAGATCAAGTATTGGTGTGGGCTGCACAGAGTTCCATTCTGGATATTGTTGGGTTGCATTCAGCAGTACGCTAGCCATATCTACACAGTGTTCCATCCCGAATGTATAATGGACGGGCTGGTTATGTGAGTTGGATTGCGAATGTGAGAGAACTAAACATCTGGCTATACCTTTATTTCATATTTTCATTCTTGGTATTGGACCCTTCAAATCCTGACTCATCCTTAGACCCGACCCTCTGGATGAGTGATGGTGACTGTTGTTAAAGCATCTGGGTCTGTAACATGACCAACAAAGAGAGCAGAGGCTGCAGTGAGTACAGTCTCCGTAAAATGGAATGAGGAAATCACAGTCTGATCAGCCGTGGTCTTAGTGAATGGTGGGGCAGGATTGAATGGACCACTAATGTAACTTGTTCATGTATTTATGTTTGTTCCAAGCAAACTCCTCTTCTCTCCAAATGTCCCATACTGGTGGGAAGTGAGTCACCTCCTCCTGTTCCTGCGTAACAGAATCCTGGGGCCTCACTAGCCTACAGATTTCCCTGTGGCCCAGTTTCGAACAGTTGAGTGACGGCCCCCTGTTCCTTTTCCTGTTACCTTGTCCAAGTCTCAAGCAGTTGAGTGACTCCCTCCTGTTCCCATGTCCCAGTCTCGAGCAGTTGAGTGACTCCCTCCTGTTCCTGGGTCCCAGCCTCGAGCAGTTGAATGACTGCCTCCTGTTCCTGTGTCCCAGTCTCAAGCAGTTGAATGACTGCTTCCTGATCCCAAGTCTGTGAAAATGGATGTCCTCCTCCTGTTCCTGTGTAACATGCTCCAATAGCTCTGTGCTCACCTCCTGCTCCTGTGGAATGGAACTGAGGGACTGAATAGCCTCTTCACATTCATTACAGCTTCTGTTGACTAAAAGCAATTCTCCTGATTCTGTAAATCACCATCAAAATCTGAATAATGTATTTTTGTATTTTGCTCTCAGTAATTGAGCAAACAATCTGACTGACAGAATTCAGAAGCTGAGTCGCCTCCTCCTGTTCCTGTGTTATACACTCAAAAGGCAATAGAGTCTCAGAGATGTACAGTACAGAAAACGATCCTTCAGTCCGGTCGTCTATGCCAAACCAAATATCCTAAATAAATCTCGTTCCCCTTGCCAGCATTTAGCCCATTTCCGTCTGAACATCTCTCATGCATGTATCCATCCAAATGCCTTTTAAATGGTGTAACTGTACCTGCCTCCACCGCCTCTTTTGTCTGTTCAATCCATACACGCAGCGGTCTCTGTGTAAAAATGTTGTCCCTCATGTCCCTATTTAAATCTTTCCCCTCTCACCTTAAACCTCTGTCTTCTAATTTTGGACTCGCCTATCCTAGGGAAAAGACATAGACTGTTTACCTTATCTATGCCCCTCATGATTTTATAAACCCCTTTAAGGTCTCCCCTCAGCCTCAACACTTGAAAATAGCCCCAGCCTATCCAAACTCTCCCTGTAACTCTAACCCTCCAACACCTGCAACATTCTTTTAAATCTCTTCTGTACCCTTTCAAGTTTGACAACATCTTTCCGACGGCAGGGAAACTGGAATTAAAGGCAATATTACAAAAGTGGCCAAACCAATGTCCTGTACAGATGCAACGCGTCGTGAAAATGTTTAGACACAAAGCACAGACCTATAAAGGGAAGATCACCAAGTGCCTTCTTCACTACACAGTTTACCTGTGACAGCACTTTCAAGGAACGGAGAACCTGAACCACAAGGTGACACTGTAGCTCAGTGACTAGCATTGCTGCTTCAGAGCGCAGCGACCTGGGTGTAATTCCATGCTTGAATGACTGCCTGTGTGGAGTTTGCACATTCACCCCGTCTCTTAACGAGTTTCCTCCGGATGTTATGTTTTCCTCCGACAGTATAAAGATATACAGATAAGTGTAGATTGGCCATGCTAAATTGAATAAAGTACCCAGGGATGTGCAGGCGAGGTGGATTAGCCATGGGAAATGCAGGTTCAGAGGGATAGAGTAGGGGTTTGTCTCGTGGGATACTGTTTAGAGGGTCGGTGTCGCCTCGATGGGCCGAAAAGCCTGTTTCATCACTGTAGGGGATTCGATAACTTATATGGAATTCTCCTTGATTGGCAGCTTTTGACAGGACCCTACCTATATGTCTTGCCTTGATATGTCTTGCCAAAATGCTACACCTCACATTTAACTAAAATAAACTCCATCTGCCACTCCTCGGTTCACCTAAACAAAGTCCCATTGTGGTCTGAGAGATCGTTCATCACTGTCAATGACACCAACAAATTTGTTATTATCTACAAATTTACTGACCATACTTCATATACTCAAATGTAAATGATTTGTATCAGTGACAAAAAGCAGTGGACCCACTATTGATCTTTGCGGCACGTTACTGGTCACAGGTCTACAAGTTTAATGAACAAATGTCACTGTCACGCCCTGTCTCCAATATTCAAGAAAAGTTTGGACCTAAATGGCGAGTTCTCCCAGAATCCAAGGAAGTCTAACCTTGCTAACCAGTCTACCATGCAGAACATTTCAATTTTCTTACTGAATTTCATAAAGACAACATCCACTGTTCTGCCTTCATCAATCATCTTCATCACTTCCTCAAAAGATTACACCGAGTCAGTGAGACGTGATCTCCAATGTACAAAGCCCTCTTCAGTCCTTGTCTTTCCAAATACATATCGATCTTTTTCCTCGAAATCCCCTCCAACAATTTAATCACCATTGACGTCTTGCTCACCGATCTATAGTTACCTGTTTTTTCTTTACTTTCTTAAATAATTGCACTATGTTAGCAGCCCTCCAGTCTTTTGACACCTCACCTGTGAAAATCAATGTTACAAATATATCAGCAAAATGCATAAGCAATCTATTTCCTAGCTTCCCACAAACATCTGAGATACAACTGATCAGGTCCCAGGTATTAGTTCACCTTTATGTGTTTTAAAATGTCCAACGCCTCCTTGTAATATAGACACTTTTCAAGGTATCATTGCATATTTCTTCATTCTCTCGCTCTTGTAACCTCCTCCAAATTAAATACTGAGGAGAAATACTTGTTTAGTATCCCTCAAATTTGTTGTGGTTCCATAAATACGTAGCCTTACTGATCTTTAAAGGGCCCTATTCTCTCCCTAGTTAATCTTTTGCCGCCATTAAAGGATTTGTAGAATGTCTTCAATGCCTCATTAACCCAATTTCTAAAGTAATCTCTTGTCCACATTTTTCTGGCCCGATTTCCCGATTGATGATACACTTGCTGCCCTTATACACCTCTCGGGATTCACTTGATCTCAGCTCTGTTTACCTGACATACGCCTCCTTCCTCACCTTGACCAGAGCATCAATATATCTAGCCATCCAGACTCCCTGCACCCACCAGCCTTGCCCATCTCACTAATCGGAACAGTTTGGCTCTGGACTCTTTGAAACCAGGTTTTGATGATCTTGCATTTTCCAACCATCCCTTAACCTGTGAATAGGGTATTCCAATCAGCCATTCACAGGGCTCGCCTAAGACTTTCAAAATTGGCCTTGTTCAAAGTTTGAACTTTAATGTTGACATCAGGTATTTCCGATTCCATAATTAATTTAAAACTAATATTTATGTGTAACAAACTTGAAAGTTGAATAAACACTTCCTGTGCCTCTATAACGGGCTCAAGAGACTGAATAGGCTCCTCCTGTCCCTCTGTATTACACTGGAAATGCTGTCCCTCTGTAATAGACCCAAGAGACTTAATGGCCTCCTCCAGTTCTTCGAAACACACTCGAGAGGTTGCATGGCCTCCTCCTGTCCCTGTGTAACAGATCCGAGACACAGCAACCCGTGGATTACGAGCAGCCGGTAAACTGTATCTAATAGAGACCCATTCCTTTACAGTTACAGAAACACAAACAACACAATGTACTCCAGGTGCCCTCTCAGTGACACCTCATACAGCTGCAGTGACAAATCTCTTTGTTTTGAATGATTCTGTTGGCAAAATGTGCCAATATTCCAACTTTCCACCTTTTCAAGTATCAACAGGTTAATATGGGCTGAATGGCCTTCTCCTATCCCTCTGTAAGGGGCCCATAGGGACAGAATTGCTTTGGCCTGTTACTGAGCAGCAATCTCAATGTTCTGTCTCAAGGTTATGAAAGGATTTGAAAACAGGGCATTAAAACCAGGAGTAGCCTCACACTGGTCAATAAGTACCGTACTTTGTTTCAGGTATCTAGAAACTTGCCCACCAGACGTTTTTTTTACGCAGCAGATCTGTCATTTTATAACTGCCTATTTTCATAAACAGAGTGGAACATATACAGACCGCTGCAGTGTTCTGTTAATACTCTCATATACAAGGGAAAAAAAGATTAAAAATATTGAAAGATTTATGGTCCATCCCTCACCAACCTTATCCGTTCCGTCCAAAACCAGTATATGAAAAGTGATGAATTGGTTAACTGAGCCTATTTGTTCAGTGACTGTGATTAATGCCAATCTCCATGGATTCTAATTATCTCAGTGGAAGCTTTCCATCTTTTAATGATAAATGGGCTCCGTTCAATGTGTCAACCCATAACATGAGCGGGAGCATCACTGACAGCACTGATAGGGATCAGCAGATCCAGAGAGAGGGGAGGAGAGATCAGAATCTGAGAACATTAGACTGGAATGTTCCAACAATTGATCAGAATCAGAGAACATCAGACTGAAATATTCCAACAATGGATCAGAATCTGAGAACATTAGACTGAAATATTCCAACAATGGATCAGAATCTGAGAACATTAGACAGGAATATTCCAACAATATACAGGAGCTTATCCGATTATGTTTGGTATCTTTCTGAAGTTGATTGGATGTCATTATCATCGCGGATCTATTTCGCTCTTCTCATTATTCAATACTTTTATTATCCCTTCCTGGCTATCGTTGGTGTTCCTGGTGAGTGTCACTATCCAGATTTTGTTTTCTATAAACCAGTTATGAGTGTATTATTGTTATTTCATATTGTCTCCACTTCCTGCCACTGTTATTTTTCCTGTTGAATCTCTCAATCCAGATATTCACTCTACAGACCACTACTAACTGCATCAATGAAGGTGTTCAATTACTGTCTCGCTCTCTGTTCTGGCAGTGTTACTCACGGGTCTCTATGTTGAACTATTCAGTTTCAGGGGAGAACCACAATGCATTGTCTCATTGCCTTTACTGTTAAGAGCATGGAGGTCACTTTCTACTCTTCTGGTTACAAACTCCACTTCCTTCCACTGTTTCCATCCCATTCCTGGCCAATATCTGCAGCTGAAGCAGTCAGGTCACAACTGTGGGAGATCCCTTTGACTATGAGCTGATTCTTGACACCATACCCTGAACATTTCTAACTTGAAATACTCACCACTCCAGAATATATCTCACTGGTTTATTCGATCTGTTGTTTGAACCTTGAGCTATGAAATACAGTCTAAATGAAGCCAATAATCTGCTGCTGACACTCCGGGCTTCAAACCTGCTGAAGCAAATCTGATTCAACCTCACACCAAACCCCCATCCATCTGTCATTCATGTGCACGCCGATGGATATTGCTATTGTGTCTGGCAATGCCTTTATTTTAACATTCTCAAACACTTTAGCTCATCTGTCCATGAAACTTCTCTCGTTCTCTCTACTGATTAACAAAAAGCTTGCCTGTCGTTCGTATTTAAAATAATTTCCTCCATGTGCGTTCCTTCTCAAACAATGAATTTTGCACTCAACCACGCCAATCGCGTTCACACACACACACACACACTCTCAGTCTCTGATGAACACACACACACACACACACACTCAGTCTCTGATGAACACACACACACACTCAGTCTCTGATGAACACACACACACACACGCAGAGAGAGCAAACCTTCCCACTGTAAGCAGTAAATCTGTTGCGAGTATAGTTAGCATATGATAGTAAAGTTTGCAATACTCTCATGCTGTGCTGATAGTGCAGTTTACTGAGCAACACACTAGCATGGTGTGTACAGCTCTCAACGCTGGGCTGTCATCTTGTCCCAGTTTATGTTGTTTGTGGTGTTCTGTGAAGCAGATTGAGAACTTGATGTAACAAACCATTTCAGCTGATCTGACAATGCCTTTATTCATTGTTCTCATTCTTGTAATTTTACTCTCGAAGATCTCACTTCGCCAGTTAGTCCCACTGCCCTGACGTTTTCCACATATTTCCACAACATCTTTTCAGTTAATTAACTGTCTGTTTCTGTCTTTAATGTGAATCTCTTGTCCCTTTCTTTCTTTCCCTGGCCTTGGGTTTTGGCCTCCCTAGTGTATCGAGTGCTGGCATTGTGTAGCTCAGAAATAATGAAATGGGGTGTGTCAAGCTGTTGTTCACTTCCTGGTATGTCCCATGTGATGGTCCATGGACAGGCGTGTTTCAGATGTTATGAGAAACATCCTTGTAACTTGGTCTGTACCTGTGGCTGTCGCTCTCAGGTGACCATGCGATTAGTAACAAAAGGAAGCCCACTGAGTAAAGGACCACGCATATAAATTGCCTGACAATGCTGTCACCTTTTAAATAAGAGGTTATTTTCTCCCTTTTTTAAGTAAGAGACCTTAAAGGCAAAACTGCCGACTGAAAACGGCTCAAGTAAATAACTTATGGGGCTTTTAGGGTTTTAAAATAAATAGCAGAAACAATGGCCAGCTGGCACAGACCAGGATTTCTAGGTTTTTTTTATATTGTAGCTATAACAATCACGAAGTGCTTGGGGTCCCAGAAGGGTTGTAAGTTTCAGTAAATTATCCACAGCTGGTATTCTCTTTGGACCTCACTTGATGGTGTTTCCTCCTGGATTGGAGAACTGTATGCAAGAATGCATGTCTGAATGGTCCTTTTTGCGAAGGGGTGTGTTTATGGGATGTTGATATATTGGAACAGTTCATTAGTAGAAGGTACTGTATCTATTATTCGGTTAAGATTGCCAATAGAAAAATTATTCTAAATTCATCTTCATTTCTAATTGGATTTTCATTAGAGTGTTTAAATATATTGTGTTTTGCTTAATGGTGAGTGGTTTGAATAGTTTGACATCTGGAACACCCAACTCACATCTACCTTTAAAATAAGGAAAGTTTGGCATCCAACCTACCTTCTTAAAATAGTTTGAGGCAGTCTGGTTCGTCTATAGCAAACTGTGGACTCTTGTCTGGTTCTATATCGATAATACCAAACTGGGTTTAGAATTGCAATCCCTACTGTGTGCAAGCAGGCCATTCTCCCCAACAAGTCCACACCGACCCTCCGAGGAGTAACCTACCCAGACCCATTCCTCTACCCTATTATTACACATTTACCCCGACAAAGGCAACTAACCCACACATCCCTGAAAACTATGAACAATTTATCATGGCCAATACACCTGACATGCACATCTTTGGATTGTGGGAGGAAACCAAATCATCCAGAATAAGCTCATGCAGACACTGGAGAGTATGCACCAGGAGGCTATTGGGTTCAAAGGTCGTGTATGGGAGTTGATAGTGTCTTTTTTCTGGATGTTGAATTTGGTTGGTTTAAACAGTATTTTGTGTAAAAAGATTCAGTCCCTAAGAGTTCTCTGGGTGTGGAAAAGTGAAGTTGGCGGTTTTACAAAAGGTAATGATGGTAAAGCTTTCGGAATTGACAGACAACCTGGAGTTAGGGTTGCGATTGTCTGTGAGAAAATGAGAGATAATTACAGCTATAGATCGGCAATTACGTTTAGTAGAACCGCCATCAGACTCTTTGGAAATGGCTGGAATTCAATTTGAAATGATGGTCTTTGAACCTGAGAAGGAATTGAAAGAGTTTGAATTATGATGAAAAGTCGAAATAAAAGAAAGGGAAACGAAGAAGAAAGAGAGAAAAGGATAGAAGAAAAGCAGAGAGTTTCAACTTAAAACGTTAGCAATTAGAGAGGAAAGTTGATATAGAAGGCGGAAATGAAGGTAGAATGTCGGTGGGATGAGGAGGGTAGTGCGGTTGGGCAACCCTATTGTAACCAATGGCCTAACGGGGTTCTGTTTAAATGCATCCAGGCATTCTCTAAATTTGATTAGAAGGATGGGGAAGCCTTTTGAATTTCATTTGAGAAAGTGGCTAAACAAATGCAGACACCAGTGACCATGTGAATTTATTTGATCCAAAGCTGATAGGTATTTGCATCCCTATCGGAGGAGGTATCTGGGGAGTATGAGGATGTGAAGAAAGCCATCTGAAGTGCATATGAGCTTGGGCCAGACACTGACAGACAGCGTTACAGGAATCTAACAGAGGGTCCCTGGTTAAACGCACATTGAGTTTGAAAGGATCAAACAAAGTAATTTTGAAAGGTGGTAAGGGTATTAAAAACAGAGCAAACCTATGACACTCTTAGAAAGATTCTTATTTTGGAGAAGTTCAACAATTCACTTCCTGCAGTCGTGAAAACTCGTGTGGAAGAGCAGAGTTAAAACGGAAAGATTAGAAGCTGAAATGGCTGATGATGATGATTGAGTTCAGAAATCAAAGTTTGGTTTCTGTGAGAGATGGAGAAGAATGTGCGAGGTCTTGTTAAGGTTTACAGGCATAGGCCAGGAGTAGCAGGGAAAGAGGTTAGAGCATTAAGAGGTACAGAAGCATGTAATTCTTTTATGCTGAGACATGAGGAGCTATGTCATTCAGAGGGAGTAGTGGAGAGATTAGAAGCGCTACATTATGTAACGTGTGGTTGGAGTGTCCAGTGGAAACATCAACAGATTTATTCCACAATGGGGAAGGAGGCCTTCAGCTTGGTGTTGGCGTTGCAACATTTCAGATTTACATTGCCAATAACATACCTGAGACAAATCTTTATCACTGATCATAACCCCTTAAAGTTTTTGGTTAAGTTTGGGGAGAAAAATTACAATTTTGTTTCGATTGAGCTTATTATTGCTGCCATTCAGTTTGAAACTATACAGGCGACAGGGTGATAAAACCTAAGTGTGGAGACTTGGATGAAGAAAGACCAAGGCATTCTGTGGCAGGAGTAAAATGACTGAAATCGAAATAGATGTGAATATTTGTATGCTCAGAGTCAATGTAATATATATGCATTTCAGTCTACTAATAGAGGAAGATTAGGAGGTCTAAAATGAATCCACCTTTGTGTATTGATAGATTATTTTATTAAAGATGGAGTTGTGAGGACACTATCACTGTAAAAAGATTA
This sequence comes from Chiloscyllium punctatum, assembly GCF_047496795.1. Classification (NCBI taxonomy): domain Eukaryota; kingdom Metazoa; phylum Chordata; class Chondrichthyes; order Orectolobiformes; family Hemiscylliidae; genus Chiloscyllium; species Chiloscyllium punctatum. The sequence goes on along the minus strand of NC_092751.1, from coordinate 67,406,715 downwards.
TTTCTCTTGGGTTTTTTTTGAAGAGAAGTGTTAAAGGCAGAGGTGCAGAACTCCTGTCTGAAAACAGTTTAAATAAATAACTGAGATTTTAGGTTTCATTAAAACGGTGGTAACAATGGAAGGGCAGTGGCCAGCTCTCCCAGACCAGATTTCCTCATTTTACTTTTAGCTGCAGCATTCAGAAGCTGCTGGGGATCCCAGAAGGGTTGGAAGTTTCAATACATGATCCCCAGCTGCTTTTCTCTCTGAGATCTCTGTTGATGTTGTTTCCCCCTGGATTGGAAAACTGCTGTAAGGATCTGTATTTGAATATATCTTTGTGCCAAGCGGTGTAAACCAAGAAGGTACGGTATCTATTGTTTGTGTAAGTGTTCCAACATATATGCTATCCCAAAACGTTCTTTTCTTTGATTGTATTTTAACTAAAGAATTTGAATAGATTATATTTTGCTCAATGTCGAGTGGTTTGACTAGTCACAACATAACTGGAACGCACACTTCACATCTATATTTAAAGTAAGGAAAGGTTTGCGTCTAAACGGCCTTCTGGAAATATTTTGAGGGAATATGGTCTGGTCGAAAACACTTGTAGCGAGGGGCTTCTGACTGGCTTCTGCAATTGAAAAGTTAGAGGAGGGGCAGGGGATGTTTTGCTGGAGGTTGTGCTGTAAGTTGCCTGAGACATTCAGGGAGATCTGAGGATTTAGTGACCCAACTCTGGATGGAGCATGGGGACTGTAGTTACAGCATCTGTGTCTGGAACATGAACAACAAATGGAGCAGAGGCTACAGAGAGGGGAAGCTCTGAAACCACAGAGTGAGTGTGTGTGGGGAAAGGGATCTGCTGTATCCACCCCGGATTTTCCAGGAACAATTTCCCAAACTCCACTTAACCCAGGATCAAAGTATGAGGGGACCCTGACTGAACAAGGAGCTGATCACAGAGTGGTGTCACCTCCTTCAACACGACCTGCAGCTTCACACCAGTGGGAGGAAGGTGCTGCCAGTGGCTGTTAGGGTCACTGTTTCATTCAGCTTCTATGATCCGGAACTTTCCAGGCAGGACTAGGTGACATATCCATCATCTCCCAGTATCTCAACATCAATGTTAACTATTCGGTGATGGAGGATATATATGGTTGATGAGGTAAATAGATTGTTTCTCTCTCAGCAGGGAGCTGCTGGTTGTATCTATACTGGATAGTGGGATTCCCGATGCATCTGCAAAGTATCCATATCAATGTGGAGATGTAGAGGAACTGAAGGAGCTCTCTCTCACTCCATTAATGTCACAGCGTGCCCATCACAGTACATCATGTGGTGAATACCCACTGTCCTGGCAGCAGTCATGGTCTCTTCATTCAGAAGCAGTCAGCCAGTCCCATCGTCATCGGGTCTCCACGTAGAAAGGAATGAATATATTTTGGATAAAGGCCGTCCCCTTGATGCACGTTTCAAAACACCATCCCCACCACCAATCAACCACATCAAAGTATTCCATGTGTACGGAGAGCAATGGGGTCACTTGGGGTGTCTGGGAATAGACGATCAGGGATGGAGCAAAACCTCCCATGTCTGAACGGGGCTGAGTGAACCCCCCCAGTACACAGTATCATTAATCCCTGTAATCCCTCTCCATTTCAGTAACATACCGCCTTCCATTACTCCTGTAAATGAAATGACATGTTATATCATGTTAAATTCCACCTGCCAAACTATTATCTAATGCCTTTACCTCTCTGAATCTATTTGCAGACTCTCCACCCTCTCTTGATAATTTATTCTCTTGCTTACCACAGCGACATCACCAAACTCAGCATCTGTATATCTGTTCCATCCTCCTGATCATTGATATAGACTGTAAATAGTTGAGAACCCAGCGCTGGTCAATGTGTGACCCTACTGGTTACGTTCTGTCTAACTGATTGAGACTGGTTTATCCTGAGTACCTGCTTCCTGTATGATACCCAGTCCTCCCCCATTCCAGTGAAACACTGTCGAAGGGTTGAAAAATAACAAGGAGCATCTGTGATGAATCCAACCCCTCGATGACACTGATGTCAACACGGCCTCTGTTCCACTTTCCTGCCATCTCTCCATCCTAAAACTCTAGTCTCTTATTGTAGATTGCGCCACATGAAAAAAAAATCCACTCCATATCTACACATTCAATTACTTTTAGAATGTTACAGACCTCAATGAGATCTCCTTTCATTCTTATAAACTCTAGAGTATATGCCTAAACTGCTCAATTACTCTTCATAAGGCAAACACTTCAAATATGGAATCATTCTAATGAAGCTCTTCTGAATTGCCTCCAATGGAAACACCTCATTCTGCAGGACACCCAAACTGTACTCCAGTTGCAGCCTCACTAATGCCTTGCGTAGCGACACCAAAACTCCCTACCTTTCTACTCTATCCTTTTATAAATAAACACTGAAATTATGCTTGCATTTCTCATTACTTGCAGTACCTGCAGGCAGGATTTCTGTGATATGCAAGTCGACACCCAGATCCCTCTGCACCTAAGCACTTTGAACTTTCTCTCCATTTAGATAATAATTATACTTTCTATTATACTGGCCAACTTGAATAGCCCCATATTTATTCCCTTTAATTTTCCTTACTAAATGTTGGCCTATTCACGCAACCTATCCATATAGTTTTAAAATCTCTTGCATCATCATTCCAAAGTAATTTCTCACCGATGTGAGAGTCATCTGAAAATGTGGCATTGTATTTTCTCTCCCGTCAACCGAGTACAGTAATCCAATCAATGTAAATGGTTGAGGCATGAGTGCTGAAATCAATGGCACCCCACAAATTCAATTTTCAAAAGAAAATGACACATTTATTCCATCTGACTCCATTTTGTTGGTTAACCAATCCTCCATCCAAGCCAATAAATTACTCCTAAACCCATGTTGTCTGATCTTACCACTTACTCTTTGGAGAAGCGACATATCCAATGCCTTCAGGAAGACCAGATATGTCCCATCTCCCACGATCCACCTTTTCTGTGACATCTTCAAATAACTCAAGCAAACACTTCAAACTTGATTGACCTTTGTAAAACCATGTTGACTCTGACGGATTGTGGTTTAACTTTGCAAATGTCCTGAACAATGGACTCTAACAATTTGCCTTAAATTATAATGGTTTATTGTTACACTTTAGTCCCTAATGTATACCATTATTATAAGTTCTTCCCTTTCGAAAGCCTTTCCGTTTTCTTTGAATTCCTATTTAATGGGCACACGTTTTTAAGAGATCTGCTCCAGTTGCTGTATAAGAGCCATGTGTGGCTGAATGGACTCATCATCCTGCTGGTGTACAAACTCGATGAGCTGACGTCTTTCTGGTGTTCCCATGTTGTCATCTCCAAGGCCAGAATGACCTCCTCCTGTGATGCTTTAGAGGATTGGGAGATATGGAATCTTCCTGTTGCTCTCTAACATTTTGATGGGCTGATGGGTCTTCTCATACTTCTCCATGGAAATATTGAACGGTCTCCTCATGTATCCGGAGATGGTTCCCAGGGATTGATTGGTCTTATCTTGTTCCCATACAACAGACACGTTTCGAAATTACTTCTTCCTTTCTCATTAAAGAAGTCTCAGATAGTTTTTATCCTTATCCAATTCCCTTGCAATAGTCTCGGTGGGTCTGAATGGCCTCCTGTTAACAATCTCCAGTCATTGTGTGACCTCCTCCAGTTCCTATGTTACGGACTTGAGGAGGCTGAATGGACTGATCCTGTTGCTGTTTCACAGGATACTGGTGCAGCATGTCCTACTGTTATAGGCTCGAGTGGCTGATTGGCCTCCTTATGTAAATGTATATCAGGCTCCAGGGACTGAATAGCCTCATCCTGTTTTGGTGTAACAGGGTCGAAGGCTTGAATATCCTCCTGTTGTTCCTGTGCAACAGGCTGGAGAATGGAATGGATTCCTCCATTATCTGTGTAATTCGCTTCACTCGTTGACTACATCTGTCATCTATGTTGAAGTAAGTTCACCCTTTTTTTTTAAAACTCCAATGGCTACTGGGTCAACCTGATCATCCTTTCGTTATAAGCTAGCACCTTCATTGCAGGAATCAGTTGAGGGAACCATCTCTGAGCTGCTTCCAATATAACAGCATCATTTCTTCACTGAAGAGATTAAATCTGTAGACACTACTCCAGATGTGATCTCACTAAGAACCTGTACAGCTGCAGCAATATTTTACCAGCCTGTTGTAAGGTTCCCACCCAGGTTAGAGCTGTCTCGGCTCTCTGGGGGAATATAGAGCATTGTTAGAAAATCATTGTCCTTCTCTACTCCATCAGCATAACGGGAGATCTGGAGAAATTAAAGTTTGAGAAGTTCATAAATGATGTGGCGAAATGATCTCTACCATTAATCTCTGCAGAGCCCACATCGCTCAGATTCCACAGAATCTAGTAAGATGGAGCAAACATTGATGGGAGTTATATATCAAAGTGAAAGCTGCAATACAAATGCTGGACATGTTATAAAACAGGAAATGAGATATACACATTTGTGGGTACTGCGGTAATAATATACTGCTTACATTATATCTAAACTGTGTTAACCCAATTGAATGCTAATGCTGGGAAAATGGATCTCATGACCACGTGTGAGATGGTTTACATGAACATTATGTTGAGCACTGAGCTGGAGATCAGGTTATTTAGGAACTGGTGTTGAGTGATCAGAAGAGTTAATTGAAAATTTTGCTGGAAAGGACATTTTGGGAACAGTGACCACAATGTATTGGTTTTCTTTTATGCTGTTTGAGTACACGACAGTTTTTGTTGTATTTGAAGTAACCATTTGAAATCTGAGTCATGCAGACCATGAAGGTGTGAGGAGAAAGTGGAGATGACAGCTGCTGAAGATCAGAGTCGAAGAGTGTGGTGCTGGAAAAGCACAGTCAGGCAGCATACTAAGAGTAGATAAATCGATGTTTCAGGCATAATCCTTTCATCAGGAATGAAGCTTATGGGCCTAGGGGGCTGAGAGATAAATGACAAGAGGGTGCGGCAGGAGGGAGGTAGCTGGGATTACGATAGGTAGATGAAGGTGGGGTTGAAAGTGAAAGGTGATGAAGGGAGACAGAACGCCTCATCTACTGCATCCATTAAAGACAATGTGGTCTTCTCTACATTGGTGAGGCAGGAGGTCAACTTGTAGATCATTTCAGGGAACATCTCTGGGACAACCACATTGAACGACACCATCGCCTAGTGGCTGAGCACTTTAACTCCCCTCCCACTCTGCCAAGGACATGAGAGTCCTGGGCCTGCTCCATCGCCAAACCCGAGCCACCAGAAGCCTGGAGGAAGAAAACCTCATCTTCTGCCTTTGGACCCTCCAACCACAGGGGATCATAGTGGATTTCCCCATTTCCCCATTTCCACTAATCCCACCTTATCCTCCTCCAACCTTCTAAGTCAGCACCGCCCTTTTGAATGTTCCTATATGTCCATAGTCCTTCCTATCAATCTGGTCCACCCTCCTCTTCGACTATCACTTTCAACCCCACCTTCATCTACCTATTAGATGAAAGGAGGCAGCTTAGAAAAATGCCAAGTGTTGCAGTAAGCCAGTGGATTCAGAGAGATGTAGGACCCAGCAAAGGATGACCAAGAAACTGAGAAGAAAATCAAAAAGAGAAAAAGCGTGCAAACGAAAGAAAAACATAATGACTGCTAAAAAGCGTCTATCAATGTATCAAAAAAATAAAAACAAGGCCAAATGTGGAACAGTTGGTGTGCAGACAGGGTAATTTATTGCAGAGAACAGAGAAATCGCAGGGAAAAGAAACAGTTTCTTTGTGTCTATCTTCATTGAAGAATGTCCAGAAATTCTCCCAGAAATACTAAGTGACCATGGGACTTGTGTAAGTAAAGTCTAAGATCATTCTTATCAGTGTTGAGGTCATCTTTGAAAATAAAGGTGGATTGAGTATTGATAAATCTGACAGACTAGATGTACTTCATACAAAAATTTCAGAGGAAGCAGCAACAGACATGTTGATTGCATCGCGGATTTTCACTTTATTTTCCGACACATTCCCGAAAGGCATTTATCCAATCTGGATAAGGTAAAGGTTATAAATATTATCCAACAGTTTAAGAAAGGATGAATTTGGAGAATGGTAAACTACAGAGCAGTTCACCTGTCATCCGCAGTCAGGTATCTCTTGGACTCGATTACAAAGAACATGCTACTAGATGTTTAGAAGGTAAAAACATAACTGGGGAGTGTGAGAATGCACCGATGAATGGAAAACCAGAAGTGGCAAACATTTTTTTGGAATGGTTTGAAGATGATTCTTGTGGACATAGGCAATGAACAACAAATGGATAATGTATAGTTGGATATTCATGAGCTTTTTAAAAGAACTCACACTCTGAGCTCATAAGAAAAGTTAAACTGAGAGGTATTAGGAAGAACATATGCAAATGGGAAAGAAAAATTTGGTTTACATTCATGTGAATGTAATTGGAAGATAGAGGATGTCGTACACCAGTTGCATCGAGTGTTAATGAGACTACACTTCGAATATTGTGTATCGCTCGGATTCCCAATCTAAGAAAGAATATACTGACTACAGAGGAACTGCAAAAGCTATTCTCCACATTAACCCCGAAGTTGGCAAGGTTGTCTGACGGGGTAACTCAGCCTGTAATCTGAAGTTTCGAAACATGAGAGGTGATCGTAGCGAATCTTAGAAACATCAAAAGGACTGAATAACAGAGGGACATGAGGAAGTACAAGTAGGCGAGATCTGGGAGAATCCCACGATATTCTACACGGACAAGTCAAACAGAATAATCAGCAAAGAGTCAGTGTCCATTAGAAACCAAAGGGGCAATCTGTGTGTCAAGCGGGAGAATATTGATGGATTGTAACATGAGACCTTCACATCTATTTTACTTGGGAGAAGGAGGATGCAGGTACAGAATTCAAGAAGATGGACTGGACAACTCTTGAACAGATTGATGTAAAATACGAGTAGGGATTTGAGGCTTTGTTCTGTACAAATTTGGACCAATCTCCATGTCTGAAAGAGTTGTATCACAGGCGGCTGTTGGGGTCAAGGGAGGAATGACCCTGATTGAATATTTTAATTAGAATCTGATCATAGGGGAGGTGCCAGAGAACTGGAGGACTGCGAATACGATTCCACTTCACAGTAAGGGTGGGAGAGATAGACCAGGGAACTATAGACGAGTGAGTATTAGATCTCTGTTAAGGAAACTACAGGATAAAATAGGGAAGGAGAAAATCGAACTCCAATCAGAGTCACAAGGTTTGATCAGAGATAATCATCGTGACTTTATCAGAAGGAAGTCGCATCTAATGGATTTGATTGAATTAGTTGGAGGAGGTCGATTGTTTAGTTTTGTAAGAAGGTCTCTGACAAATTTCCAGCCGGGATACTGAGAAATAATGTAAAATCTCACAATATGAAGGATACCTTGACAGGTTACAAGGAGAAATGTCTTAATGGCAGCAGGCAGAGGGTGGTGGGAGAAGGCTGTTTGTGTGACTGGAGACCAGTGTCCCCTGGTGTACCACAGAGATCAGTGCTATGTCCCATATTGTTTGTGTTATTCATAAAAAAAGATGTGAATGTGGAGAGGGCTAGGTGGAGAGTGGGGGAGATGTGATAAGTAACTGTATGTTTGACATTAAGATTGACCGGATGGTTCGCAGTGAGGAGGAAGGCCTTAAGTTACAGGAAGATGCAGATGATTGGTCAGATGGGCAAATCAATGGCAGATGGAATGTAACCCTGATAAATATGAGGTGATGCACTTTGCGAGAAGGAACCAGGCAGGGGAGGACTCAATGAAAGGTAGCACACTGGGAAGGTCAGAGGGTGCTTCTCCACACATCCCTGAATGTGACTGGACAGGTTAATGGACTAGGTAAGAATTGGACCTTGGGTGTTGTGTTTCATAATCAGGGTGTAGATTATAAGAGCAATACAGGGCTTTGGAGTACTGTATGTAGCTTTGGGAGCCACATTCCAGGAAAGATGTGATTGTACTGGAGAGGGTGCAGAGGTGATTCACCAGGATGTTCCCTGGGATGGAGCATATCAGCTATGGAGATATGCTGGATAAGCTCGGGTTGTTTTCTTTGGAGCAGAGAAAGCTGAGGGGTCAGGGATTCAGAAGGATAAGATTATGAGGGACATGGACAGGGTGGAAAGACAGCAGCTGTTCCTTTTAGTCAGAGGGTCAAGAACAAATGAGCACACATTTAAAGTGAAAAGTTTGAGGTTCAGAGAGGATTTAAATATTTTTTTCACCTTGAGGATGTGGGGTTCTGGGATTACTTCCTGAAAAGGGGGATTATCACGGGTAACCTCACAATCATTAAAAAGTATTTGGACGAGCACGTGGAAGTGTCATAACATTCCAGGCTATGGGCCTGGTGTAGAAAAGTGGGACTAATATAGATTGTGCTGTATTTCTGTTGGCACAGAGTCTGTGCTCCTGTGAGCGTATGGTGTGTAAGGTCAATTATTGAGCAGTCTAAGGCAGGAATTGATGGCTTTCTGAAGAGTATATTCACAAGGGTTAAAAGAGTGAACTGTAATAGCTGGTTAAATTATGTCAATGTGAGAAATATGAGAAAACAAGTGCAGTTTCCTTACAGTTTGAAACCAGAGAATAGAGAATGGGAAACAGGGAAATGGCAGAACTATGAAGCCACTACTTCAGTTCTGTCTTCACAGAACTTTCAAACAATACAAGGAAAACCAAGTCTGGTGTGGGAAAATGATAGAGTACATTGAACATAGAACATAGTAAGTAACTGGTTGAGGAGAAATTATTGTGGCTGAAAGTGATGGTCATAGGCAACACTGACGTAGATTTATGAAATGGGAATTATGTTTGAGAAACAGAATGGGAGACAAATGAAAGAGAAACAATGGATGTAAAACATGTGGACTTTTAGAAAGATTTTGGTAAAGCTCCAAGCCCAATTTGCAAAATGAAATCTGAGTGGATTGGGTGCTAATATATGGCTATGTTTCTAGAATGGGACAGCTGGCAGGAAACGGTGAAAAGAAATAAACAGACTCGTCAAGCAACAGCCTGACATTGTCTGTAAGGTATGATTCTGTGAGTATGACCATATCGCAGACACCCCATTACCTACCCCGAATATCTCCTGTCTTATCAACAGGACGGACACAGCAGAAGTGGCGGCACAGTGGGATACAGTTAGAAGGGAATTGCTCTTGGAGTCCTCAACAGTGACTCCGTATCCCATGAAGTCTCATGGCATTACTTTGCACATGGGAAAGGAATCCTCCTGCTGATTACCATGTACCAGCCTCTCTGAACTGATGAATCAGTACTCCTCCATGCTGACCAACACTTGGAGGAAGCACTGAGGGTAGCACGGACGCAAGATCTACTCTGGGTGGGGGATTTCAATGTTCACCAACAAGAGTATCTCAGCGACGGCATTACAGCGAGCTGGCCAGGCCCCAAAGGATATAACTGCTCGACTGGTTCTGCAGCAGGTGGGGAAAGAACCAACATGAGGAAAATACAAACTTGAACACAGCCTTACTAATCTGCCAGTTACAGAAGTATCTGTCCATGATATGATCGGTAAGAGAGACCACCACATAGTCATTGTGGAGACAAAATCACACCTTCACATTGAGAATAACCTCCACCATTTTGGGTGGTACTATCACGTTGCTAAACAGGGCAGACTTCGAACAGATCTAGCAGCTCAAATCTGGATGTCCATAAGGTGTCGTGAGTCATCAATAGCAGCCAAGTTGTACTCCTGCATAACCTCATGGCCTCCCGCATATCCCCCTCACAATTGCCATCAATCTAGAGAATCAATATTGGTTCAGTGGAGTGTGCAGGATGGCAGGAACTGCACCAGGCATACCTGATAATGGGGTGTCAGCCTGGAGAAGCCACCAATCAGGACTACTTATGCGCCAAACAGCATAAGCAGTAAGTGATAGACAGAGCTAAGTGATCCCACAAGCAAAGGAACAGGTCTAAGCTCTGCAGTTGTTCCACATCTAGCCGAGAAACGTTGGGGACAATTAAACAATTCACTGGAGGAAGAGATTCCACAAATAACCCCTTCCTCCATGATGGAAGAGCCCAGCCCTTCAGTTTATAAGATAAGGCTGATTCATTCGCAACAATCTTCAGTCAGAAATGCGGAGTGGATGATCCATCTCAGCCCCCTCCAGTGGTCCTCAGCAATTCAGTTACCAGTCATCAACCAATTTGGTTGAGTCCACACGATATCCAGAAACGATTGGAGATACTGGATACTCCATAGGGTCCATAATCCGACAACATTCTGGCAATAGTACTGACAACTTGTGCTCATAACTTGCCACTCCCCTAGCCAAACTATTTCAATACTGTTACAACAATGGCTTTTCCTGATTACGTGGAAAATTTCCCCAAGTAATCATTGCTCCTGTATGTAAAACGCAGAACAAATCCAATCCGGCCAATTGCCACCCCATCAGTCTCCTCTCGATCATCAGTAAAGTGGTGGAAGGTCTCAGTGTTTTTAAGTAGCACTTGCTCAGCAATGCCCTGGTCAATGACGCCCAGTTTGGGCTCCACCAGGGCCACTCAGCTCCTGATCTCATTACCGTGATTCAAACATGGACAAAAGAGCTGAATTCCAGAGGTGGGGTGAGAGCAATAGCCCTTTAAATCAAGGCTGCATTCGACTATGTGTGGTATCAAGGGGCCTTAGCAACACAGGAATCAATGGGCATCAGGGGCAAACTCCCCGCTGGTTAGAATCATACCTGACACGTAGGAAGGTGGTCATGGTTGATAAAGGTCAGTCAAGTCAGCTCCAAGTCTGTAGGAGTCCCTCGAGCAGTGACCGAAAACTTCTTCAGGGCTACTTCATCAATGACCTTCCCTCCATTTTAAGGTCAGCAGTGGGGATGTTCGCCAATGATTGTACAATGTTCTGCAACATTTGTGGCTCCTCAGATACTGAAGCAGTCTATGTTCAAACACGACAAGATCTGGAGAGTATCCAGGTTGACAAGTGGCAAGTAATATTCAGGCCACACGAATGCCAAGCCATGACCATCACCAGTAAAGTACAATCTAACCTGCACCTTGGCATTCAATGGTGTTACTATCACTGAATCACCCAGTGTCAAATTCCTGGTGGGTAATCATTGCTCAGAAACTCACTGGTCTCGCCACATGAACACAGTAACTATAAGGGCAGGTCCGAAGCTAGGAATACTGCGGCGAGTAACTCACATCCTGACTTCCAAACGTCTGTCCATCATCTACAATGCATAAGTCAGAGGTGTGATAGAAGACTCCCAATTTGCCTGGATGAGTGGAGTTCCAACAACACTCGAGAAGCTTTATACCATCCAGGACAAAGCAGCCAGTTTGACTGTCACTTCATTCACAATGCTCCACCATCAACGCTCAGCAGCAGCAGCAGTGTTTTACTATCTACATGCTGCAATAAAATGATCCACCAAAGATCCTCAGAGACCATCTTCACAACTCCCATGTCTATCTAGAAGGACAAGGGCTACAGATGTATGGGAATACCATCATCTTCAGGTTCCCTCCAAGCCAGTCACCATACTGACTTGGAATTTTATCACCGCTCCTTCACAGTCACTGGGTCAGAATCCTGGGATTCCCTCCCTAATGGCATTTGAGGTCAACCAAGCAGGTGGACTGCAGCGTTCAACAAGGCAGCTCACCACCACCTTCTCGAGGGCAACTAGGGACGGGCAATAAATGCTGGCCCAGCCAGTGACACCCAGATTCACGAAATAAATAAATAGAAATTAACAGAGGACGGTTGCTGAGGTGTCGCAGGGATCGGTGCTTGGGGCCCAGCTGTTCACAATGCCCTTTAAACATTTGGTTACTGGAATCAGATACAATATATCCCAGCCTGCTGACAGCACTAACGGATGTGGGATTGTGGATGGGTGAGGAGGTTATAAAAAAGCACCGAGAAGACAATTGGAGTGAATGGGTAAATACGTGACAGATGGAGAAAAATGTGGATAGAGGAGACGGTGTGCTCTTTGGTGGAAACGATAAATTGGCAGCCTACCATTTGAAAGGCATTGGTTGGAACATGTTGATCTACAAAGGGACGTATGCTCCTGTTTGTTGTTTCCTTCTGCATAAACCTCTGAGGCCCCTGCAGTGCAGTGAGTTCTGTAACCAGAAGTCAATACTGGGCATGGCATTGGCACGCTGCCCAGTGTACACAGACCCACCAAGTGGGGAGCTGTAACACTGAAAAGGATCTGCATCTCCCTGTACACCAGTCGCTGAAAGTAATATTGCCGAAACAGAAAGCAGTGAGGAAGATAAATGGTGTGTGGATCTTCATTTCAGGGGATGTGAGTCCAGGAGAAAAGGTGTCTTACTGCAGCTGTACAGGGCCTTGGTGAGATATCATCTTGAACATTGTGCACTATTGTGGGGAGTTTTGGTCTCCTTACCTAATAAAGGACAAACCTGACATTGAGGGAGAGCAGTGAAGGATGACCAGACTGGTCTCTGGGATGACGGGCTTGTTATGGGAGCAGAGTATGGGAGACTGGGCAAGTATTCCATGGGGTTTAGGAAAATGAGTGGAGATCTCAGTGAGATATATAAAACTCTGACAGGGTGAGACAGATTGGAAGCAGGGATGATAATTCCCCTGGCTGGGACTTGTAAAACATGGGGCCACAGTATTAGATACAGGCAGTCACTCTGCATTGAGATGATAATAAATGTCTGCTCTCAATGACTCGGGAACCTGGGGAATTCTCTCGCACCTGGAAACCGAGACACTGATTATAAATAAGGATTTAGAGACAGTAAAGGGATAGTGGGAGAGCAGGAGTACGGTGTGGAAATGAAGGGCCAACCATCATTATATTGAATTGGTTAGCAAACTCGATGGACCAAAGGTACTACTGCACCGCCTATTTTATAGCTTCCCAGGGTTATTCACATGAATGGATATGTATATCGTGTGGGGTAAGTGCATTGAGGAGAGTTTTTCCATGAACTAGAATGGGGAGGCTCAATGTGTTTTCCATTCCCAATGTTTCTGTGAAGTCTGTGGGAAAGCTCTGTAAATGCTGTCACAAGCTCTCAGATGTTAGGAAGGAGGTTTCTGCAGGGTCGACAGGACTGTGTTGCCATTCCCTTTTCCGACATTGATGCTGAGGCTGGGTTTTCTGTCCGGTTTCATACTTTCAGACCTCGGAGTAGTTTGCTTCGAACAGATCTGTTGGTCAAGTCTGGTAGCTTTAATGAGTTAGCATCAGGTAAAGTTCACGTGATTCTGACCCTGACATCTTCACCCACCCTCGTCACTGAGCCATAGATGGTGTTGATGCCAATGACAGACTGAGGTGTTACCCTGGCAAAAAGTTACAGGTTGTGTTTGAATGCAGATCTGCTTCTCCTGCTTCTGTGATCTACAGCACTACGTGAATACACAGTTTCGAGCTGCAATATCTGCAATGCAATTTTGCTGTCTGTTCCCCAATTCTCACTAAGACCCATTCACCCATCAGCCCTGCACTCAGTGACCTAACCTGGTTTCTGATGTGGAAATACTTCCATTTTCAAACTCTCATTCTGCTGAGGGTCTCTCTCCCCGGGTCTTGCTTCCAATCTGACACATTCCGCAAAAGCATTTAACTGATCTTAATTCAAATATTTAATTCACCTAAATATTTTTCATTGAGAAATACCAATCTGCTGTGTTTAAAGTGAATGTGTTTCCCCTGTTTCTTTACCTGACCATGATTAAGAGCTCTGTAGTGTCAGTAATGCCAGCCTTATGTAGTTTCAGAGCCAATGAATTCTCTGGAGTCCCAATCATCTTCAGCACATTGTATATTTTCTCTTTTGGTTTGATGCCTTATCACTCATGGCTGCCTTGTTCTCCCTTGAGTATGTTTCAAGTTCTTTGGGTTGCATTTCTGGTATTATCTTCCGAATCTCTCCCCAGAACCTCCTCCCATTGCTGCTCCATGGTCTTTCCTGCTCAGCTCCCCTTCCAATTAACTCTGGCCAGCTACGCCCGCATGGCTTTGTAGTTACATTGCTCAATTATAACCACATTACATCTTGAAAGAGCATTACATATAAAGCGAAAGGAGGAGTTTTGGGAGACGGGACACGAAGAATAATTGGTGGATTTCTTAACTAGTTACAAAGGGAGAAGGAGAGAGAGGATAGAGATCTGGAGATCTGGAAAATGAGAAAGCTACATTATCGAAAGAAGTAGATGAACATCCCCCAATGTTTTGGCAATGACTGTGTGCTGTGGTCCTTGGTACAGTGCATGTACAACAGAGTAATATGTTCAAATGCTGAGTCTGATGCCAGAATATTTATCTCCAATAATATGACAGACACTAGCTTTGGAAAGAACCCACCAGGCCAACATATTGAAGTCCCAGTAGAAAGGGGATTAACTGAATTAAATTGGGACACAAGAATCAAGAATTTGGAGCACACATCCTGGTAAGAATGAGAGATTAGAGTTGGGAATCCCAGAAAAGGAGGGTTCGTTGAGAGGATCAAATCATGTTTTAATGTTTTATCAATTTTATACATCATATGCATCATTTTTCGTTAACTGTGTCTCTGTTGTTTATTTACAATGTGTTGCGCACATATGAAAAATGCGACTTATCTGCACACACACATTGATTAAACAGTGTATATAAAATCATTGTTCCACCATTGAAACTGTCCTGTTGTTGTGTTACGAGGATAGATTAGATTAGATTAGATTACTTAGTGTGGAAACAGGCCCTTCGGCCCAACAAGTCCACACCGCCCCGCCTCAGGCAACTGAATGTGTGGAGTTTGCACGTTCTCCCCGTGTCTGCGTGGGTTTCCTCCGGGTGCTCCGGTTTCCTCCCACAGTCCAAAGATGTGCAGGTCAGGTGAATTGACCATCCTAAATTGCCCGTAGTGTAGGTAAGGGGTAGATGTTAGGGGTATGGGTGGGTTGCGCTTCGGCGGGGCGGTGTGGACTTGTTGGGCCGAAGGGCCTGTTTCCACACTAAGTAATCTAATCTAATCTAATCTATCCTCGTAACACAATAACAGGACAGTTTCAATGGTGGAAAAATGATTTTATATACACTGTTTAATCAATGTGTGTGTGCAGATAAGTCGCATTTTTCATATGTGCACAACACATTGTAAATAAACAACAGAACACCAACTAGCCACCAAAAGACATGATCCACTATCACTACGTTCCGTACATACAGACAAAGAAAGGTACCACTTTGACTGGGACAAAGCACACACACATACTAAGACACGCAAGGACCTTCTTAGAGGAATCGTATTATAACCAGAAGTCCATCAATAAACGCATCAATTTAGATCCTGTCTACATTCTCTTGTTAAAATAACCGGAAATGACATCACCCACTTTAAGAAACCAAGACCTATAAATAGAGAGGTGGGATATCCCACCAGCACTTCAGCAGATGCTCCCACTGATGATGTCACCTAGTCATGGTGACGAAACTTCTGAAAACATACCTTCAAGCTCAGCGAGCTTACTTGCACAGATATAAATTGTTGTTTGTTGTTTATTAGTGGAATTTAGGAGTTCTCTATCGCTCACGTTTTGACAGATTATGATGTGAGGTGAGCTTTTCTAGGTGTGTGATTTTAATTAACAGAGGGGTTCGACATTGATGTCATAACAGTTTGGGGCCTTGCCGTGTGGCACTTGGACCGATCTGAACAGATTTGAGATACAACAGGTCGCAGCAAATTCCAACTCATTGCAATTAGTGACTTTGATCTTCAAATAAAACCAGTGGGAAAATTCGTTTAATTTTGTTACTTGTGGTTGGTTAAATGAAAAGTGAGGGAAATGGCTGTTCACATTACTAAAGAGGTTCCCAAATTTTCCAAGGAAGTTTAGAAAGACAGAAGGAGGACATTTGTTAGAATTAGCAAATAGGTTGGAATTGGGTTCAACCACGGAGAAAAGGGAAGCTGAAATTGTAATGGAGTTGGTTAAGCACTTTGATGTATCAGAGAAACAGGCAACTGCAGTAGAGTTATAAAAACTTAAATTGCAAATGTGGCAACTGGAGTTAGAAGATAAATAAAGGGATGGAAACAGAGAGAGACGAAAGAGAAAGAGAGGAAAAAGAAAGAGAGAGGGGATTTGAAATTCAGAAGTTGGGAATTAGACAAGAAATTTAAATTAACAGGATGGAGATGAAGGGAGAACGTAGGGATGTATACAACTAGGTTAGTAACTTGCCATATTTCGTTGAGAAAATTGTCAAACCCTTTTTCATTTCATTTGAAAAAATGGCTAGGCAGATGACGTGTCCAGTGAACTTGTGGGTAATGCTAGTTCAGACTAAGCTGGTGGGCACAGCTGGTGAGGTATGTGCAGCGCTGTCAGATGAGGGATCAAGAGATTATGAAGATGTTAAATTGGTTATTTTGATTGGTTATGAATTGGTACTAGAAGCATATAGACAGAAGTTCAGAAAAATAGAGACGGAACCAGGTCAGACTTATATTGAGTTTGAAAGAATTAACAACAGTCATTTTGACAAGTGGGTGCTGGCCTTAAAAATGGATAAGACCTGTGAGGCCTGAAGGGAGATTAATCTGCTGGAGAAGTTAAAAGACTCACTTCCAGAGATAGTAAAAATTCATGTGAATGAATAGAAAGTTCAAGAAGTGAGCAGCGCGGCAGAAATGGCAGGTAAATATGCATTGTGCAATGTGATGAAATTTAGCTTCTGGCAGGAATTTCATCCCGTGAGGGATAGTAATTGGGAGAAGGGACGATCACACATTACAAAGCGAACAGTAGTTCACAATATTTTACCACAGGTGAAGAAAGAAGCCCAAGGGGGTTGAAAGGTGGTGAAAGGCCTCAGGTGCTCTCACTATAAGGGAGTGGAACACATAAAATTACAGTGCTGGTGGTTTAGGAAGGGCACAGTGGAAAAGTTGTTTTCACTGCAGTAAACTGGGACACACCGTGCTGGGCGTTAAAGGAAGACACTTTGGGGAAAGATGTGGTAGAAGAGGCTCAGCCCAGTGGCAGTAGTGAAACTGGTAAAGGAGACCCCAAGTGGAGCCGAGGAGCTGCAGGAAATTGCACAGCCTAGGCAAGGGCTGGGTATGGAGGTAGTGCCTGATCTCTCAAAAGAATTCATCTCTGTAGATAAAGTTTACTCAGAAAGAACAGGGGGAGAAGGACAACAAGTTATAATTTTGTGAGATACGGGATCTGCTCAGTCTGTAATAATTGAGAAGTGAGGCGCTGGAAAAGCACAACAGATCAGGCAGCATCCAAACAGCAGGACAATCGAATATCAGGCAGAAACCCATCGTCAGGAACATGGTGGGGGGACAAGGGGGCTGAAAGATAAATACGAGGGTAGTAGCTGAGCTGGTGGAAGGGTCATTGGGAAGGCAATAAGATGATGTAGGTGGGAGTGATAGTGATATGTCGGAGGATAGGGTGAAGTCGATAGGTGGAAAGGAAGAGGTCTAGTTAGGGCGGTTCAAGAGGGCAGTGCTAGGTTGTACGGTTGGATCTGGGAGAGGTTGGTGGAGGGGAGATTTGAAATTTGGTGAAGTCAACATTGATGTGGAACAGTTTGAGGGTTCCAGCTGTCCTACCACTGATAGGAGTCCTATCACCCTCCTCACCGACCTATCACCATCACACCCCACTTGCATCTACCTATCGCCTTCCAAGCTCCCTTCCACCCAGCTCCATCCCCACCCTCCCATTTATTTCTCAACCTCCTTCCCCCTCCCTTACCTCCCATTTTCCTGATGAAGGATTTATGCCTGAAACGTCAACGCCCCTGCCCCTCGGATGCTGCCGACGTGCTGTGCTTTTCCAGCCCCACACTTTTCAACTCTCATCTCCAGCATCTGCAGCCCTCATTTTCTCTCACCCTCTAATAGGAAGGGATGAAAGGTTTTTTCACTCTTTCTGGCATGTTCATCAAGAGTGTGTTAATTTGTGGAAAGGGGACAGAAATTAAGCATTCCCTTGTGTAACATCAGGATGGAATGCCAAATCAAGATTAGGGAAGTAACAGTGACAGTGAGTAACAGAGTGTCAGGTCCAGGAATACAGTTTGTTCTTGGGAACGATTTAGCAGGAGGTGAGGAGGGATAGGCACTCCTTGTGGTGGAGAAGCCAAAGGAAGACTCGGGAATTGGTGAGTTAAAAGAAAATTACCCAGGAATTTTTCCAGACTGTGTAGTAACAAGATCCCACTGTCATAAGTTACAGCAGGAAGGAAAAACGAACGAAAAAGACAAATGAATTGATGCTCAGTGAACTGACCCCCTGTTTGATGTAACGGTGCAGGAAAAACCTGAACAGGCAGAGGATCAGGCAGAGGGGTTTAGTCCAGAAAGGCTAATGGACTTACAACAGATATATACACACACATTCACACACACATACACATGCACACACACAGAAAAGGAATCAGAATATATTATTGAACGTTATTAACTTAAAGATAGAATCATAAAATTAAAATGGAGACCCCGATAGGTTACTGCAGAAGGGAAATTGGCCAAAGTGCACCAGATTGTGTTAGCAGTAACGTACAGTGTTATGGGTAGCTCATAAACTAACTGCAGGCGGTCACTTAGGTGTATAGAAGACTCAGGCTAAGGTACAGAAGCATTTCCACTGTCCTGGAATGCACAAGGACGCTGTTAATTTTTGTTGTATGTGATATACATCCCAAATGGTAGGTAAGTAACAGGCAGTAACAAAACCAGCACTTTTCTTGCCAATTCCTGCATTCGAAGAACTTGCACGTGTGTTATGATAAATTGTGTTGCTCCCCTTTCTAAAGTAAAAGTGGAAACCAATATTTGCTTACTTTCTTGGATGTGTCTACCAGATTTCCAGAGGCAATTCCATTATTGGAGTGCCAAGGCAAAAAGGGAGGTGGCGGAGTTGGTAGCTTTCTTTACACGCTGTGGGGTGCCCAGAGAGATTCAGTCAGACCAAGGGTCTCATTTTACCGCTCATCTGTTTAAGGAAGTCATGGATGGCTTAGGCATACAGCACTTCAAATCAAGTGCGTCCCATCCTGAATCCCAGGGAGCCTTGTAAAGTTAGCATCAGATGCTGAAGACTATGTTAACAGCTACTGTCAGGGTTGGCCAAATGATTGTGATAAAGGTGTCCCATTAAAGTGTTTGCCATTAATGATGTCCCAAATAAATCTACTCACTTTACTTCCTTTGAGTTAATATTCGTACATGAAGTGAGAGCTCCTCTGAAATTAATTAAATATAAATTGACAGGACCGAAGTCGGAAATCTCACACCTGGATTCTGTGTGTGAGGTGAAGGAGAGAGTAGATGGAGTAGGGGAGTTTGCTAAACAGTATCTGAAGAGCACAGCATAGAGTGAAGGAGGTGGCAGATACAAACTCTGAAACTTTGAAGATTTCCCGTGGGGATGACGTATTAGTATTGTCACCAGTGGTAAGAAATCTCTTCAAAGCCAGGTTTAGTGGCCCCTTTCAAATAAAAAAAAAATGTGGAGTCAGTTTAACTACCCAGTAAAGATACCAGAGATGACAAAATAACCTTTATCGAATATTTCATATGGATGAATAATGCACAAGCCACATTTAAGACTCAGAAACAGAGTTGTGGCCATATGAACAAATTTTGCAGCTTATCTTTATGATGTAGTGATCTTTAGCAAGTGATTGAAAGCTCACATGTTACAGTTGACCGATAATGTTGAATGATTACAAGAAGCAAACTCAGTAATAAACTTAAAGAAAACAGAATTCACGAAAGCAGTGGTAACATTCTTGGGATATTGCATTGGACATGGAAGGTTGACCCCATGGAACACAAATACGAAGGGCTTTGAGGAAATTCCATGACCATCCTCGAAGAAAGAGGTGCTTCGATTTTTGGAACTGAATGGATTCTATCGGAAGTTTGTCCCAAACTTCAGCAGCGTATTGGCACCTCTAATGGACTTATTAAAGAAGAACATTGAATTGTGGTGGATAGAACAATTCCAGGAGGCATTTGAGAATTTTAAAGCAGGATTAATCACCACATCAGTTTTAGCTACACCAAATATTCTGAAACCCTTTGAAAATTGTGTTTGATGCTTGGGATATAGGGGTCGGAGATGTATTGATACAGAAAGAGGATGACGGAATTGTATGGCTAATTGGCTACTTGTTGAAAAAACTCAATATCCACCAGAAAAAAAAATACAAAATCTTCATTATTGAAAAAGAATGATTAATTTTCATACTGGCCTGACAATATTTTAATGTTTATATGACAAACAAATTGTCGGAGATGGTTGTGGACAACAACAAATCTCTCACATTTTTTGAAATATTTAAAGACCAGAATATGAGACTATTTAATTGGAGTCTTACCTTACCGACTTTAAACTCACAAACTGTACAGGCTGTGGCCCCTATAATGTGATAGCAGATGGGTTTTCGCGGATTTAAAGGAAAGCAGTGTAGATAAGATTAGACTTATTCCAGTGTTGTATTGGTATGCAGAATTGATATGAATGATTTAACTGAGATTACTACTTTTGTATTTCATATAATTGGGATTAAGAATTAGAGGAAAACGAATGATGCCATCTTTTCATTCTGCTGGTTCATTTTATTTTCTGAAGCAGGAAGATGTTATGAAGCCAAAAGCATGTATGGGCACTTTAAGACAGATCGGGTTTTGTTGAATAGAAATTAAAGCCACAGATGCCAGCTAAAGGTCACACTGTTCCACATGTCACCATTAGCTGAGAAATGGATACCTGAGTTTTGGTTGCTGTTTTGACAGCCATCCAAATGCAACCAAAGAGTTTAAATAACGCTCAGGATACCAGAAATCAACAGAATTTGAATATTATTGTTTGGGCACCTGGACAGCAATCAAATTATGAGAATTATTATTTCATGGCGAGTATATAAATCCAGCATTTTGAACACTGGAGGGAGAGCTGCTGCCATCCAACAATAGAGCAACTGCTGTAGAGCAGCAGTGCTAAGTGACCATCTCAAACACTCTCTATCAAAGACACATTTTCATGTAAACCTACTTGCAATAAAAAAACATGACCCAGGGAGATCAGCAGCTGAAAGAGTGAACACAGCGGGAAAGATAGAGACTGTATGGTCTTGAGATTTTAATGTTTCATATGTGGATTGTTGGAACAGCATATTCTTACAGAGTTGGAGTCAGATAGTAAGTAGCTAAGAAAAGAGGGGCTTGTATTTGCGAATAGTTGTTGTTTAGTGTTCACTATTAAAGTTAAGAAACTAATTTGATAATTTTTGTTTTAATAGTTGAATGTAGGAGATCTCTGTCGCTCATATTTTAACAGATTACAAGGTGAGGCGAGCTTTTCTGGGTGTTCAGGTTTAATTAACAGAGAGGTTCGAGTCCACCTTATAAATATCCATCCACGCTAACCCCATTTCCCTGCAGTTGGCCCATATGCTTCCAGTCCTTTCCTATCCACATATTTATCCAAATGTTTTTGAAATGGGTTGTTAATTGGTTGTTCGTGGGTGGCACGGTGGCATAGTGGTTAGCACTGCTGCCTCACAGCGCCAGAGACCCGAGTTCAATTCCTGCCTCAGGCGACTGACTGTGTGGAGTTTGCACGTTCTCCCCGTGTCTGCGTGGGTTTCCTCCGGGTGCTCCGGTTTCCTCCCACAGTCCAAAGATGTGCAGGTCAGGTGGATTGGCCATGCTAAATTGCCCGTAGTGTTAGGTATGGGGTAGATGTAGGGGTATGGGTCGGTTGCGCTTCGGCGGGGCGGTGTGGACTTGTTGGGCCGAAGGGCCTGTTTCCACACTGTAAGTAATCTAATCTAATCTAATGTACCCCCCCTTAACCATATCTGCTGGCAACTCATCCCTGTACCAGCCCTCTGTATAAAGAAGTGGCCCCTCAGGTTCCCTTTTATTCCTTCCCCTTTAACCTTAAACTGATCCCCTCTAATCCTCGATTCTGTACACCTTGGAAAAAGACTGAGAGCATTAACCCTATCCATACTCCTCGTGATTTTACACAGCTCTATAAGGACTCCCTCAGTCTCTTACACGCTAAAGAAAAGGTCCTAGCTTGTCCAACCTCTCCCTATAACTCAGACCATTGGGTCCTGGCAACGTCTTTGTAAATTTCTTCTGCACTCTTTCTAATTTAATAACATCGTCCCCATAACAAGGTGACAAACTCTGAACACAATACTCCAAGTGCGGCCTTACCAAATTCCTGTGTAACTGTAACATTACTTCCCAACTTTTATACTCAATATCCTGCCTGATGAATGCCAATGTGCCAAAAGCCTTCTTCACTGCCCTGCCGACCTGTGACTCCACTCTTAGAGAACCGTGCACCTGAACACCAAGGTCCCTCTGCCCACTGCACCCCTTAAGACCATTTACAATGAAACTCCTCCCTTGATTTCAGTTTCCAAAATGCAAGACCTCACGCTTCTATATTAAATTCCATTTGTCATTGCTCGGCCCATTTCCCACCTGATTAAGGTCCTGCTGCAACTTTTGATAAACATTCTCACTGATCACGCTCCCAATTACTTTAGTGTCATCTGCAAACTTATTAATCATACCTTCCATATTCTCAACCAAATCATAGATAACAAACAGCAATGGACCAAGCCTCCGGTCTGACAAACATCCTTCCACTCAACCCTCTGCTTTCTACCAGCAAGCCAACTGTGTATCCAGTTGGCCAGTTCCCCCCGCATTCTACGAGATGTAACCTTCCTGAGCAGCCTGCCATGTGGAACCTAATCAAAGGCCTTACTGAAATCCATAGAGACTACATCTATCACTCTGCCCTCATCAAACGTCCTGGTAACTTCATCAAAGGACTCTAAGAAATTTGGGAAGCATAATCTCCCACACACAAGTCTATGCTGACTGCTCTGAATCAAACCCTGTGTAAGTAATGGGTGCAGTCAATGTTATGCTGTCCTTCATTGTAAGATGATTCGAGTACATAAGTAAAGCCGTCTTCCTGCTGTTGTAGAGCCTTGCTGAGAGAGCATTCGGGGCACTCTCTACAGATTTGATGCTCTTTGTAAGGAATGATCTCCTTACCACAGACACGGGTGATGGTAACATGAGGATAGAGTGAATAAGCTGAGTGTTTAATCTGTAGAGCTGTGAGAGACGAAGAAATGGTGACGCTGAAACACGAGGAGTGGCAACGATCACTTATTTGCAAAAGAGACATTGACAGGGAGAGAAATTCCATCCTTTACTCAGGATTGATTGGTTTGATTGATTGCCACGTGTACCTCAGTACAGGGAAACACTTTGTTTTTGAGCAGTGGAGGATGATCATAGTAAGCATGGCCAGACAGATCATAGGGTGGAAATAGACTTGGACAGAGTAAGGCATACAGGTTACACTGAACAGGACATGCACTCGACAAGGTCAACATGAACAAGATCACCATTAACTGAACTTAGAGAGTCCATTCATCAGTCTAACGTGACTTTCCGAATAGTTTATTTGCCTAAATTAACTCTCGCTCCGTTATTGTGCAGTCGGCGTGTGAACCCTGTACTGAACCGTCATGTTGCTCACAATCCCCAATAGCAGCCACAATACCTTCCATCTGAAACAGGTAGCCATTCCAACCAGCTTCCGCCCTACATAGAGAACACCAGGCTGTCTTCTTGGAGATGGAAGATGCCTTCTTGAGACTTTACACAAGACATATGGCTTCCCTCCTCACCACTAGAAAACCATGTTAAAGTCCCACGTGTGTATCATAAACAACGGAGCCAAGAGGAACAACGTGGAACAGTCTGTCTGTGCAGCCTCTGCCCCACTTGTTCATCATGTTAGAGCATCAATTAGGAGACAGTGAGGACTGCCAATGCTGGAGATCAGATTAGAGCATCAATTGCTGGAAAAGCACAGTGAGTCAAGCAGCATCCGAGGACCAGGAGAATCGACGCTTTGGGCATAAGACATTCATCAGGATTCAGCAAATATTACCTCATTCTGCCCCCGTGTAAGTGCATTGAGGTGGGAATGGCCTCCTGCTGTTCCTGTGTAAGTGACTCAGGGGAGTGATTGGCTTCAATCTCGTCTGATTGGACAGGGCCAAGGGCCTGACTGGTTAACCCTGGTTCGGTTTGACAGCTCATTGTACTGACAATGTTGCAGCTTTAAGATGTTATTTTGTCCTGGTTTATTTTATGATAGAGATTGAACGATTGTTCCCAAGCTTGCCAGTTAAGACCACTTGAGTAACAGCTAGGGAGGCCTTCGGTTAATTTTATTTCAGCCTGAATGGGTGTGGCCAACTCTCACAGATTAGGATCTCTGGGTTTTGGTTTCTCAGTAACATCAGAAACTATTGGGGTCTCTACAGAGTTGGAAGCTTCAGTGGATGTCTCCTGGCTGCTACTCTCTCTGAAATTTCTCTTGATACTGTTTTTAATTCTTGGATTGGAGAAATGTTTGTGACATTCTGTGTCTGAATATTCCTTTTTGCCAAGGGCTGTGTTTATGGGATTTCCCTATATTGGAACAGTTCATTAGTAATAGTTCCTAGATCTATTATTCTGTTAACTTGTCCAATAAAATTACGTTATTCTAAATTCCTCTTTCTTTGGTTTCATTTTATCTTTCATCTTTAAGTAGATGGTGTTTTGCTTCACACCGAGTAGTTTGACCAGTCACATTGCATCTGGAACAGACACTTTACATTTCCTTTAAAATAAGAAAACATTAGAATCTAGGCTACCGCCTTCAAATATTTTCGAGGGGCTCTGGTGTGGCCCATCACACTAGACTCTTTCCCTTCCTGAGTAATAGGCTGGAGGCACTGAATGGGCTATCCCTGTTCTTCTCCAATAATGTCAATGGGCTGAATGGCTTCCTCATATTCCTGTGAAACCAGCCTGAGGTATTGAATGAACTCTTGTTTTACTGTGGCAATGTGCAGTGTCAGGCAGTGCTGTTACATGAATGTTACGGACACTTTAACAGCGCAAGTCTCAATGGAGCCTGGATCCCGCTACACACGGACAAAGACCAGTTCAGGAGCTGACGGGGGACAAAATGTTCTGAACATTGTAGAATCTTCAGTGACCATCCCCAATTCTGATCTTATGGTGGGGAGGGTGGGGGCGGGGAGACATTAATGAAGCAGCTGAAGGTGTTTGTGAAGAGGAAGCTCTGAGGATCTCCCACAGAGGTGACCCAGGACTGAGATGATGAACATCTTCCTTTGTGCCATGTTTGACCCCAAACACTGGAGAGGTTACTCTGATTCCCATTAAGTTCAGTTTTGTTAAGCTCCTTTATGTCAACAGAAGTCAACCACTGCCTTGATATCGGGGCCAGTCATTTTTATCTGAACGCTTGACGCAACCTCTTTTGTTCACGTCAATAGGCCATGATGTAGGAGCAGCAAGTGTTTTCTTCAAACAGGTGATATTGAATGTCAGGATCACTCTTCTCAAGAGTGTTCGGGAAGCTAGATGACGGAACGTATTTGAAGAGGAGATAGATGGAAATTGACCTGTCAGAGAGTTGAGGGCGATGAAGAATTGGATAGGAAAGAAGATTTGAGACCAGGAGCAGATCAGTCATGATCTTAAAGAAGGGCAAGGCAGGCTTGGGGAGTGAACAACATGCCCCTGTTTCTGATGTTCTCCGATTCTGTTATTGGAAAGTTAGTGGGTGTTATTTTCATGAATGTTCTGTTATTGAATGTTGCAGACAGGGACGACCAGAGGATTTTGTGAGCCATCCCTGAGTGAGGTATGGGGGCTGTATTCACATTGAATCTGAGTGTACAACATGACCAACAAATAAAGCACAAGTTGCAGAGAGGGGAAGCTCTGTGAAGAGAGATGAGGGGCCTCTTTCATACCAAGCCTGAGTTTTCCAATTACATTTCCCAATTCACTTCAAACCGTGTGGGACAGTACTGAGGGGCTGAAATGTCTCCTGTGTTTCTGTGCAACAGGTTATAGGAGTAAGTAACCTCCAACTGCTCCTGTCTAGCGGGTTTGAGGGGCTGAATGGAACACAGAAACATGGGAGTGAGGAGCAGGAGTGGGTCATTAGATACTTTGAGCCTTCTCCACCAGGCACTAAAATTGTAGCTGATCAGGTTGTGGTCTCAGCCCCACTTTCCTGTCTGCGTCCCATTGTGCATGACTCACTTCTTTGTCAAATATTTAACTAACGCAGCTTTCAATCAATGTGAACATAGAGACACAATAACCTTCCACTGAAGAGAATTCCGACTTGAAAAGTCCTTTCAGAATTATTCATCATCCATCTTATAGAATCAGAGTCATGCAGAATGGAAACAGACCCATTAGTCCAATCTGTTCACTCCGATCAGATATCAAATCTGATTTAGTCCCATTTGCCAGCATTTGGCCAATATTCCTCCTGTGATTGTACCCGCCTTGACCACTTCCTCTGACTGCACTTTCTGTCCACACACCACTCTCTGTGTGAATATTTACCTTCTCGTCCCTTCTAAATCATTCGCCCTCTCCCCTCCAACCTCTGCTGTCTTGTTCTGGACTCCCCTATCCTTGGGAGTAGAACATGGCTGTTCAGAATATCCATGTCCCTGATGATTTTATAAACCTCTATAATGTTGCCTCTCAACCTCTGACACTCCAGGGGGAAGCACCTCAACGTAATCAGCCTCTCCCTAAAGCTCAAACCTCCAGTCCTGGAACATCCGTGTAAGTCATTTCTGCAGAAAACCGAGTTGTACGCAGTATTCTTAAAGCGGCCTCACCAACATCCTGTATAGATGCAATATGCCACCACAACTCCTATACTCAATGCTCTGACTGATTAAGGCAAATGTGCCAAATGTGTTCAGCACCACCCTGTCTACCTGCGACTCACTGCTACAGGTGATCATGAACGTAAACATTAGAAAGTTAACATGATGGTAGTGCCAGCAGATAGGAGGACCAGTGATACATTAATCATTATTGAGATTAGATTGTGTTGGAAACATGAGCTTAACATGTCAGGAAGTGAAATCAAATCAATGGGTTCAGGGTGATTAATCTACAAAATAACAGATAGCCCGGAGTGAGTTACAGACTGGAATCGAATCGAGGGGTTCAGGGTGGTTAATATACAGAATACCAGATACCCCGGAGCGAGTTACAATCTGGAATCTAATCAAGGGGTTCAGGGTGGTTTATATACGAATAACAGATACCCCGGATTGAGTTACAATCTGGAATCTAATCAAGGGATTCAGGGTGGTTTATATAGAGAATAACAGGTAGCCCGCAGTGAGTTACAATCTGGAATCTAATTGCAGGGTTCAGGGTGGTTTATATACAGAATAACAGATAGCCCAGAGTGAGTTACAGCCTGGAATCCAATTGAGGGGTTCAGGGTTGTTCATAAACAGAATAACAGGTAGCCTGGAATGTGTTACAGGTTGGAACCTAATCGAGTGGTTTAGTATGGTTTATGTACAGAATAACAGATGCCATGGAGTGAGTTACAGTCTGGAATCTAATCGAGGAGTTCAGGGTGGTTTATATACGGAATAACAGATAGCCTGGAGTGTGTTACAGATTGGAAACTAATCGAGGGATTTAGGATGGTTTATGTACAGAATAACAGATAGCCCGGAGTGAGTTACAGCCTGGAATCTAATCGAGGAGTTCAGGGAGTTTTAGATACAGAATAACAGATAGCCCGGAGGGAGTTACAGCCTGGAATCTAATCGAGGGATATGTTAACCTTTTTACGTGAAATAACTTGTAACTGGGAGTGAGTCATAATGTGTACTATTGGCCAAGTGGTTTCAAATCTTGACTCAAATAAACATAATGCAGTCACAAACTACACAACTTTACTGACTCCCAATTTTCCTTGTTTGAGGACTATCCTCCTCTGTTTTCCCCTTACACTGAAAGTTTTAATATACCTTTTATACTGCACTGACATTCTGGTTATAGTGCTACCTATCTCTCACTGTCTCATTTATATTCAATCCTGTTGAAAGATACTTAAACCAACAGAGACACAAAGTTCCAGAAAAGCTTTGTTCAATTGCAGGTGCATTATTTTCTTTTATTTGTAGATAACACACAATTTGATCCCACAGAAGGTCAGTGTGGAATTTGAGCAACCCTTCAATTTGGGATGAGGCCTAGCCAGGCAGGATTCTGATTCAACGCTGCAAATCTACAATTCAGTGGCTGAGTTTTATCAGGTTTTGTATAGTATGTCTCTCTCATATATTAGGAGCTTGGAAAGTAAGGCAGACCTTACTGGAATGTCACATTGTCTCTCCGCATTCACTGTAAAAAGGTTCTGGGATTTGCATTTTATTCAACTTCAAAGAGCTGTCTCCATTTCCTATCTCTGCTGGCATCAATGAATGGAAATGGCTTTTGACACGTTGCCCCCTCTCCCTTGCTGAATGTATTCCTGACACAAATCGGTCAGGCAAACGTTTTAGATTTGTCCACAGCCACCATTTTATATCAGTAAAACTACACGACTACTGTGTGCAGTTCTGATCTCCAAATTTGAGGAAAGACATTCTGGCTATTGAGGGAGTGCACCGTAGGTTCACGAGGTGAATTCCTGGGATGGTGGGATTACCTTACACTGAAAGACTGAAGCGACTGGGCTTGTATACCCTTGAGTTTAGAAGACTGAGAGGGGATCAGATTGAGACGTATAAGATGAAAGGATTGGACATTCTGGCAGCAGGAAACATGCTTCGGCTGAGGGGTGAGTGCCGAACCAGAGGACACAGCTTAAAAATACGGGGTAGACCATTTAGGACAGAGATGAGGAGAAACTTCTTCACCCAGAGAGTGGTGGCTGTGCGGAATGCTCTGCCCCAGAGGGCAGTTGAAGCCCAGTCTTTGGATTTATTTAAGAAAGAGTTGGATAGAGCTCTCAAAGATAGTGGAATCAAGGGTTATGGAGATAAGGTAGGAACAGGATACTGATTAGGAATGATCAGCCATGATCATATTGAATAGCGGTGCAGGCTCGAAGGGCTGAATGGCCTACTCTTGCACCTATTGTCTTTGTCTATTGTCTATTGAGTGTGTATAAATTAGGAAAAGCAGGAGAGACTGACAATATCAATGCAGTTTGAAAATATATAAACCATTGAATACGCACACAGAATCACACACAAACAGACATGCACAGACACACCGAATCACACACACAGAGATACAGACACCTTCCAGGAGCTGTCTCCATTTCCTATCTTGCAAGAGAATTCATGTTATGATGATGCATTCATGCAGGACAGTAAACAGCTTTTGAGACTTTCCCCATTGTGACAGAAGTTCGGCCCCAATTTGAAACTTGGAGATATGTAACAGGACAGAAATGAACCAGGAGCTTTCTGTGTTCTTGCTCTCAATGTAACATTTGACCATTTAGTTTATCTTGTCTTCGGCCTAACATCCAACAAGGATCACTTCACAGATCCAATAACAGATCCCCAGGAGTGAGTTCCAGACTGGAATCTAATTGAGGCGTTTAGGGTTTACACACAGCAGAAGAGATACCCAGGAGTGAGTTACAGACTGGGATCTAATCGAGGGGTTCCGGGTGGTTTACATACAGAACAACAGATAACAAGGAATGAGTCACAAAATCACGGAGTCATACAGTCATAGAGATGTACAGCATGGAAACAGGCCCTTTGGTCCAACCCGACCATGCCGACCAGATATCCTAACCTACTCTAGTCTCTTTTTCAAGCACTTGGCCCATCTCCCTCCAAACCTTCCCATTCATATACCCATCGAACTGCATTTTAAATGTTGCAATTATACCAGCCCCCACCACTTCCTCTGACAGTTCATTCCATTCATGTACCACCCTCTGAGTGAACAAGTTGCCCCTTAGGACTCTTTCATATTACCTCTCACACTAAACCCTTTTGTTCTTTACTCCCCACTCCAAGGAAAAGACTTTGTCTATTTATCCTATCCATGCCCGTCATGATTTTATAAACCTTGATAAGGTCACCCCTCAGCCTCCGACACTCCAGGGTAAACAGCCCCAACCTATACAGCCTCCCCCTGTGGCTCAAATCCTCTAACCCTGGCATCCTCCTTGTAAATCTTTTATGAACTCTTCCAAGTTTCACAACATCCTTCCGATAGGAAGGAGACCTGAATTGCATGCCATATTCCAACAGTGGCCTAACCCATGTCCAGTCCAGCCACAACATGACCTCTCAATGTCTATACTCAAAACACTGACCAATAATGGAAAGCATACCAAACGCTGCCTTCATTATCTTATCCACCTGCCACTCTACTCTCACGGAGCTACGAACCTGCACTTCAAAGTCTCTTGGTTCAGCAACTCTCCCTCGGACTTGACCATTAAGATATAAGTCCTGCTCAAATTTGCTTTCTCAAAATGCAGCGCCTTGTGTTTATCGAAGTGGAATACAATTGAAGGTTTTGGGGTGTTTTTGAAACATGCCAGTCACATGTACATGGAAGTGAGTTACACGTTGGAATCTAATAGAGAGGGTTCCGGGTGATTCATATAATCCCGACAGTGGGGAAACAAGCCCTTCAGCCCAACAAGACCACACTGATCCACAGAAGAATAACCCATCCAGATCCACTTCCCCACATTTACCCCTGACTAATGCACCTCAGCTACACATCCCTGAACACTGTGGACAAATTTGGCAGAGTTTGGATTGGATGGTTAATATACAGAATAACAGATACTCAGGAGTATGATACAGACTGGAATCTAATCAAACGATTGAAGTGGCTAATGTACAGAGTCCCTTAAAATTGGAAGTCAGTTACAGATTGGAATTTTATGAAGGGATTCAGGACGATTATGTGTACAATAACAGATACCCCAGAGTGAATTACAAACTGGAATCTAATCGAGGGTTTCAGGGTGGTTTATATGCAGAATAACAGGTCGCCCGGAGTGAGTTATAGAGTCATAGAATCATCGAGATGTACAGCATGGAAACAAACCCTTAGGTCCAACCTGTCAATGCCGACCAGATATCCCAACCCAATCTAGTCCCACCTGGCAGCACCTGGCCCATGTCCCTCCAAACCCTTCTTATTCATATACTCATCCAAATTCGTCTTAAATGTTGCAATTGTACCAGCCTCCACCACTTCCTCTAGCAGCTCACTCCATACACGTACCACCTTCTGCGTGAAAACGTTGTCCCTTAGGACTCTTTCATATCTTTCCCCTCTCAAACTAAACTTATGCCCTGTGGTTCTGAACTCCCTTACCCCAGGGTAAACCTCGATAAGTTCACCCCTCAGCCTCCGACACTCCAGGGAAAACAGCCCCAGACTGTTCAGCCTGTCCCTGTAGCTCAATCCTCCAACGCTGGCAACATCCTTGTAAATCATTTCTGAACCCTTTCAAGTTTCACAACATCTTTCCGACAGGAAGGAGAGCAGAATTGCACGCAATACTCCAAGAGTGACCTAACCAATGTCCTGTACAGCTGCAACATGACCTCCTAACTCCTGTAATCGGTACTCTGACCAATAAAGGAAAGCATACAAAACGCCTTCTTCACTATCCTATCTACCTGCGACTCCACTTTCAAGGAGCTATGAACCTGCACTCCAAGGTCTCTCTGTTCAGCAACACACCCTAGGACCTTACCATTAAATGTAGAAGTCCTGGTAAGATTTGCTTTCCCAAAATGCAGCACCTCGCATTTATATGAATTAAACTCCATCTGTCACTTCTCAGCCCATTGGCCCATCTGGTCGAGATCCTGTTGTAATCTGAGGAAACCCTCTTCGATGTCCACTACACCTCCAATTTTGGTGTCATCTGTAAACTTACTAACTGTACCTCTTATGCTCACATCCAAATCATTTATGTAAATGACAAAAAGTAGAGGGCCCAACACTGATCCTTGTGGCACTTCACTGGTCATAGGCCTCCAGTCTGAAAAACAACCCTCGACCACTACCCTCTGTCTTCTACCTTTGAGCCAGTTCTGTATGTAAATGGCGACTTCGCCCTGTATTCCATGACATCTAACCTTGCT
This sequence comes from Chiloscyllium punctatum, assembly GCF_047496795.1. NCBI lineage: Eukaryota > Metazoa > Chordata > Chondrichthyes > Orectolobiformes > Hemiscylliidae > Chiloscyllium > Chiloscyllium punctatum. The sequence continues at coordinate 67,374,525 of NC_092751.1, read as the reverse complement.
AATCAGTCTGCCATGGGGAACCTTGTCGAATGCCTTACTGAAGTTCATATGGATCACATCTACTGCTTTGCCCTTATCAATCTTCTTTTTTACTTCTTCAAAAAACTCAATCAAGTTTGTGAGACATGATTTCCCACGCACAAAGCCATGTTAACTATCCCGCATCAGTCCTTGCCTTTCCAAATTCATGTACATCCTGTCCCTCAGGATTCCCTCCAACAACTTTCCCACTGCCGAGGTCAGGCTCACTGGTTTATAGTTCCCTGGCTTGTCTTTACCGCCCTTCTTAATCATTGGCACCACGTTTGCCAACCTCCAGTCTTCCAGCATCTCACCTGTGACAATCGATGATACAAATATCTCAGCAAGAGGCCCAGCAATCACTTCTCTAGCTTCCCACAGAGTTCTCAGGTACACCTGATCAGGTCCTGGGGATTTATCCACCTTTTACCATTTCAAGAAATCCAGCACTTTCTCCTCTGTATATCTGCAACATTTTGCAAGATGTCACCATCGATTTCCCTGCAGTCTATATCTTCCATATCCTTTTCCACAGTAAATACTGATGCAAAATATTCATTTAATATCTCTCCCATTTATTGTGGCTCCACACAAAGGCCGCCTTACTGATCTTAGAGGGGCCCTATTCTCTCCCTAGTTACACTTTGGTCTTAATATATTTGTAAAAACACTATGGAATCTCCTTAATTCTATTTTCCAAAGCTATCTCATGTCCGCGTTTTGCCCTCCTGATTTCCCTCTTAAGTATACTCCTACTTCCTTTCTACTCTTCTAAGGATTCACTCGATCGATCCTGTCTATACCTGACATATGCTTCCTTCTTTTTCTGAACGAAACCCTCAATTTCTTTAGTCAGCCAGCATTCCCAATAACTACCAGCCTTCCCTTTCAACCCTGACAGGAAGTTACAGCCTGGAATCTAATTGAGGGGTTCAGGGTGGTTTATATCCAGAATAACAGATATTCTGGGGTGTGTTACAGCCTGGAATGTAATTGAGGGGTTCAAGGAGGTTAGTATACAGAATAACAGATAGCGCGGAGTGAGTTACTGTCTGGAAGCTAATCAATGTCTGTTCACTTTAAGATAGGACGGGTTTTGCTGAATCGAAAGTACAGCCACAGATGCCAGCTAAAGGTCAGACTGTTCCAAATGTAACAATTAGATGGGAAATGGAAGCCTGACTTTTGGTTGTTTTTTTGACAGCAATTGAAATGCAATCAAAGAGTTTAAATAATGCTCAGAATATCCGATGCCAATGGAATTTGAATATTATTGTTCGTACACCTGGAAATCAATCAAATTATGAGAATTATTGTATCATTGGAAGTAAATAAATCCAGCATTTGAACACTGGAGGGAGAGCCGCTGCCATCCAACAGCAGATTTACTGCTGTAGAGCAGGAGTGCTAACTGACCATCTCAAACACTCTCCATCAAAGACACATGTTCATGTAAAACATACTTGCAGTTAAAAAAAAAATGACCCAGGGAGATCAGCAGCTGAAAGAGTGCAGACAGCGGGGAAGATAGAGACTGTGTGGTCTTGAGATTGTAACCTTTAATATGTGGGTTGTTGGAACAGTATAGTTTTTACAGAGTTGGAGTCAGATAGTAAGTAGCAAAGAAAAGAGGGGCTTGTATTTGCGAATAGTTTTTGTTTAGTGTTCACTATTAAAGTTAAGAAACTAACTTGCCATTTTTTGTTTAAATAGTGGAATGTAGGAGATCTGTATCACTCATATGTTAACAGATTACGAGGTGAGGCCAGCTTTTCTGGGTGTTTGGTTTTAATTAACAAAGAGGTTCGACTCCACCTTGTAAATGTACATTCATACTAACCCCATTTCCCTGCAGTTGTCCCATATCCTTCTAATCATTTCCTATCGACATATTTATCCAAATGCTTTTGAAACGTTGTTAATGCATCCCCCTCAGGCACATCTTCTGGCAGCTCATCCAAGTACCAGCCATTTATGTAAATAAATGGTCCCTCAGGTTCCCTTTTATTCCTTTCCCTTTAACCTGAAACTGATCCCCATTCCTCCTCGATTCTCTAAACTTTGGAAAAGACTGAGAGCATTCACCCTATCCATATCCCTCATGATCTTATACAGCTCTATAAGGACTCCCTCATTCTCCTACACTCTAAAGAAAAGGTCAAAGATTGTCCAACCTCTCCCTATAACTCGGACCATTGGGTCCTGGCAATGTCCTTGTAAATTTCTTCTGCACTCTTTCTAATTACATTATATCCCCCCTATAACAAGTTGACAAAACTGAACACAATCCTCCAAGTGCGGCCTTACCAAAGTCCTGCGTAACTGCAACATAAATTCTCAACTTCTATACTCAATGTCCTGCCTGATGAAGGCCAGTGTGTCAAAAGCCTTCTTCACTGTCCTGTCTACCTGTGACTCCACTCTCAGTGAACCGTGCACCTGAATTCCAAGGTCTCTCTGCCCACTACACCCCTTAAGGCCCGCCCATTCACTGTGAAACTCCTACCTTGATTTGAGATTCCAAACTGCAAGACCTCACACTTCTATATTAAATTCCATTTGCCATTTCTCAGCCCACTTCCCCACCTGATTAAGGTCCTGCTGCAATTTCTGATAAATGTCCTCACTGATCATGCTGCCATTTATTTTAGTGTCATCTGCAAACTTACTAATCATGCCTTGTATATTCTCATCCAAATCAGAGATAACAAAAAGCTATGGACCCAACCTCCAGTCTAACAAGCTTCCTACCATCAACCCAACTGTGTATCCAATTGGCCAGTTCCCCCAGTATTCTACGTGATTGAACCTTCCTGAGCAGCCTGCCATGTGGAAACTTATCATAGGCCATACTGAAATCCAAAGAGACTACATTTACCGCTCTGCCCTCATTAACCTTCTTGGTCACTTCACCAAAGGACTCTAAGAAATTTGGGATGCATGATCTGATCTCCCACTCACAAGTCTATGCTGACTGCTCCGAATCAAACCCTGTGTAAGTAATGGGTGCAGTCAATGGTACGCTGTCCTTCATTGTAAGATGATCAGAGTACATAAGTAAAGCCATCTTCCGGCTGTTGTAGAGCCTTGCTGAGAGAGCATTTGGGGCACTCTCTACAGATTTGATCTCCTTTTTAAGGAATGATCTCCTTACCACAGACACGGGTGATGGTAACAGGAGGATAGAGTGAATAAGCTGAATGTTTAATCTGTAGAGCTGTGAGAGACGAAGAAATGGTGATGCTGAAACACGAGGAGTGGCAGCGATCACTTATTTCCAAAAGAGACATTGACAGGGAGAGAAATTCCATACTTTACCCAGGATTGATTGGTTTGATTTATTGTCACGTGTACCTCAGTACAGGGAAACACTTTGTTTATGAGCAGTGGAGGAAGATCATAGTAAGCATGGCCAGACAGATCATAGGGTGGAAATAGACTTGGACAGAGTAAGGCATACAGGTTACACTGAACAGGACATGCACTAGACAAGGTCAACATGAACAAGATCAGCATTATTTGATCTTAGAGAGTCAATTCATCAGTCTAACGTGACCTTTCTAATAGTTTATATGCCTAAATTAACTCTCCCCACGTTATTGTGCAGTCGGCGTGTGAACCCTGTACTGAACGTCAGATTGCTCACAATCCCCAACAGCAGCCACAATACCTTCCATCTGAAACAGGTAGACATTCCCACCAGCTTCCACCCTACATAGAGAACACCAGACTGCCTTCTCAGAGATGAAAGATGCCTTCTTGAGACTTCGCACAAGACATATGGCTTCCCTGCTCACCTCTTGAAAACCACGTTAAAGTCCCACGTGTGTATCATAAGCAACAGAGCCAAGAGGAACATCGTGGAGCACTCTGTCTGTGCAGCCTCTGCTCCACTTGTTCATCATGTTAGAGCATCATTCAGGAAACACTTAAGACTGCCGATGCTGGAGATCAGAGAAGAGAGTCGATTGCTGGAAAAGCACAGCGGGTCAGACAGCATCCATGAAGCAGGAGAATCGACGTATTGGGCATAAGACATTCATCAGGAATCAGAATCAATTTCCTCATTCTGCCCCCGTGTAAGTGTATTGAGGTGGGAATGGCCTCCTGCTGTTCCTGTATAAGTGACTCAAGGGACTGACTGGCTTCTTCCTTGTCCAATTGGGCAGGGCCAAAGGACTGACTGGGTTATCCCTGGTTCATGTTTGACAGCTCGATGTACTGACAAGTGTGATGGTGCTGCAGCTTTAAGAGGTTATTTTGTCCGGGTTTCCTTTAAGAGAGATTGAACGATCGTTACGAAGCTGGTTAGTTAAGACCACTTGAGTAACAGCGAGGGAGGCCTTGGGTTTATTTTAATGCAGCCTGAATGGGTGTGGCCAGCTGTCACAGATTAGGATCACTGGGTTTTGGTTTCTCAGTAACATCAGAAACTATTGGGGTCTCCATAGAGTTGGAAGCTTCAGTAAATGTCTCCTGGCTGCTACTCTCTCTGAATTTTCTCTTGATGCTGTTTTTAATTCCTGGATTGGATAAATGTTTGTGACATTCTGTGTCTGAATATTTCTTTTTGCCAAGGGCTGTGTTTATGGGATTTCCCTATATTGGAACAGTTCATTAGTAATAGTTCCGAGATCTATTATTCTGTTAAGCTGTCCAATAGAATTACGTTATTCTAAATTCCTCTTTCTGTGGTGTTATTTCTTCTTTCATGTTGAAATGGATGGTATTTTGCTTACCACCGAGGGGTTTGACCAGTCACATTGCATCTGGAACAGATACTTTTCATTTCCTTTAAATTAAGAAAACATAAAGGTCTAGGATGTTGCCTTCAAATATTTTCGAGGGGCTCTAGTCCATCACACTAGACTCCTTCTCTTCCTGAGTAATAAGCTGGAGGCACTGAATGGGCTATCCCTGTTCTTCTCCAATAATGTCAATGGGCTGAATGGCTTCCTCATATTCCCGTCAAACCAGTGTGAGGTGCTGAATGAACTCTTTTTTTACTGTGGCAATGTACAGTGTCAGGCAGTGCTGTTACATGATTGTTCCTGATACTTTAATAGCACACGCCTGAATGGAGTCTGGGTCTTGTTGCACATGGACACAGACCAGTTCAGGAGCTGATGGGGGACAAAATGTTCTGAACATTGTGGAATCTTCAGTGACCATCCCCACTTCTGATCTTATGGTGGGGAAGGTGGGGGCGGGGAGACATTGATGAAGCAGCTGAAGATGTTTGTGAAGAGGAAGCTACCCTGAGGATCTCCCACAGAGGTGACCCAGGACTGAGATGGTGAACATCTTCCTTTGTGCCAGGTTTGACCCCAAACACTGGAGAGGTTACTCTGATTCCCATTAAGTTCAGCTCCTTGATGTCAACAGAAGTCAACCATTGTCTTGATATCAGGGCCAGTCATTTTTACCGGCAACCTTGTCTCAACCTCTTTTGTTCATATCAATAAACCATGATATAGGAGCAGCAAGTGTTTTCTTCAAACAGGTGGGATTGAATGTCAGGATTTCTCTTCTCAAGAGTGTTCGGGGAGCGAGATGACTGAAAGTATTTGAAGAGGAGGTAGATGGATATTGACCTGTCAGAGAGGTGAGGGCTATGAAGAATTGGGTATGAAAGAGGATTTGAGGCCAGAAGCAGATCAGCCATGATCTTCGTGAAGGGCAAGGCACGTTTGGGGAGTGAACGACATGCCGCTGTTTCTGATGCTCTCACATTCTGTTATTGGAATGTTAGTGAGTGTTATTTTTATGAATGTTCTGGTATTGCATATTGCAGTCAGGGAGACCAGGTGATTTTGTGAGCCATCTCTGGGTGAGGTATGTGGGCTGTTTTCACAGTGAATCTGGGTCTACAACATGATCAACAAATGGAGCTCAAGCTGCAGATAGGGGAAGCTTTCTAAAGAAAGATGAGGGGCCTCTTTCATACCCAGCCTGGATTTTCCAATTACATTTCCCAAATCACCTCAAAGCATGTGGGACAGTCTTGAGGGACTGAATGGTCTCCTCTGTTTCTGTGCAACAGGTTATAGGAGCAAGTGGCCTCCAACTGTCCCTGTCTAGCAGGTTTGAGGGGCTGAATGGAACACAGGAACATGGGACTGAGGAACAGGAGTGGGTCATTAGATACTTTGAGCCTTCTCCACCAGGCAGTAAGATTGTAGCTGATCAGGTTGTGGTCTCAGCCCCACTTTCCTGTCTGTATCCCATTATCCGTGACTCACTTCTTGTCAAATATTTCACTAATGCAGCATTCAATCAATGTAAACATAGAGGCATGATAAACTTCCAGAGAAGAGAAGTACGACTTGAAAGGACCTTACAGAATTTTTCATCATCCCTCTTATAGAATCAGAGAGTCATGCAGAATGGAAACAGACCAGTTAGTCCAATCTGTTCACTCCGATCAGATATCAAATCCGATCCAGTCCCATTTGCCAGCATTTGGTAAATATCCCTCTTCTTTCAGATACTTTTTAAATGTGCGATTGTAACCACCTTCACTACTTCCTCTGACAGCACTTTCTGTACACACACCACTCTCTGTGTGAAACATTTATCTTCAGGTCCCTTCTAAATTATTCGCCCTCTCACCTTCAACCTATGCCCTCTTGTTCTGGACTCCCCAATCCTGGAGAGCAGAACGTGGCTGTTCAGAATATCCATGCACCTGATGGTTTTATAAACCTCTATAATGTCACCCCTAAGCCTCTGACACTCCAGGGGGAAACACCTCAACCTAACCAGCCTCTCCCTTTAGCTCAAGCCTCCAGTCCTGGAACATCCGTGTAAGTCATTTCTGCAGAAAACCGAGTTGTATGCAGTATTCTTAAAGTGACCTCACCAACATCCTGTACAGATGCAACATACCACCACAACTCCTATACTCAATGCTCTGACTGATTAAGGCAAATGTGCCAAATGTGTTCTGCACCACTCTGTCTACCTGCAACTCCACGTTCAAGGAACAATGAACCTGCAGCCCTATGCCCCTTTGTTTCACAACATGCCCCAGGACCTGACCATGAAGTATATAATATCTGCCCTGATTTGCCTTCCCAAAATGCAAAGCTTCATATTTATCTAAATTAAACTTCATCAGTTACTCCTTGACCCTTTGTCTCATCTAATTGTGGTCTTGTTGTACTCTGAGATAATCGACTACACCACCTTTCTGAAGTCATCTGTAAACGTACTAACTATTGCCCCAATATTCACATCTAAATCCTTTACATAAATGATGAAATGCAGTGAACTCAGTACTGAT
>NC_092751.1:66985264-67067119 GCF_047496795.1 Chiloscyllium punctatum | reverse complement strand
TGTCCCCCTCTCTCTGTCCCCCTCTCTCTCTGTCCCCCTCTCTCTCTGTCCCCCTCTCTCTCTGTTCCCCTCTCTCTCTGTCCCCCCTCTGTCTGTCCTCCTCTCTCTGCCCCTCTCTCTCTGCTCCCCTCCCTCCGTCCCCCCTCTCTCTCTGTCCCCCTCTCTCTGTCCCCCTCTCTCTGTCCCCCCTCTCTCTGTTCCCCTCTCTCTCTGTCCCCCTCTCTCTCTTCCCCCTCTCTCTGTCCCCCTCTCTCTGTCCCCCCTCTCTCTCTTCCCCCTCTCTCTCCGTTCCCCCGTCTCTCTGTCCCCCTCTCTCTCTGTCCCCCTCTCTCTGTCCCCCTCTCTCTGTCCCCCTCTCTCTGTCCCCCCTCTCTCTATCCCCTCTATCTCTGTCCCCCTCTCTCTCTCTCCCCCTCTCTCTGTCCCCCTCTCTCTCTGTCCCCCCTCTCTCTCTGTCCCCCCCTCTCTCTGTCCCCCCCTCTCTCTGTCCCCCTCTCTCTGTCCCTCTCTCTCTGTCCCCCTCTCTCTCTGTCCCCCTCTCTCTCTGCCCCCCCTCTCTCTGTCCCCTCTCTCTCTGTCCCCCTCTCTCTGTCCCCCTCTCTCTGTCCCCCCTCTCTCTGTCCCGCTCTCTCTGTCCCCCTCTCTCTGTCCCCCTCTCTCTCTGTCCCCCCCTCTCTCTGTCCCCCTCTCTCTCTCCCCCTCTCTCTCTGTCCCCCCTCTCTCTCTGTCCACCTCTCTCTCTGTCCCCCCTCTGTCTGTCCTCCTCTCTCTGTCCCCCTCTCTCTCTGTCCCCCTCTCTCTCTGTCCCCCCTCTGTCTGTCCTCCTCTCTCTGTCCCCCTCTCTCTCTGTCCCCCTCTCTCTCTGTCCCCCCCTCTCTCTGTCCCCCCTCTCTCTCTGTCCCCCCTCTCTCTGTCCCACATCTCTCTGTCCCCCTCTCTCTCTGTCCCCCTCTCTCTGTCCCCCCTCTCTCTGTCCCCCTCTCTCTGTCCCCCTCTCTCTGTCCCCCTCTCTCTCTGTCCCCCTCTCTCTCTGTCCCCCTCTCTCTCTGTTCCCCTCTCTCTCTGTCCCCCCTCTGTCTGTCCTCCTCTCTCTGCCCCTCTCTCTCTGCTCCCCTCCCTCCGTCCCCCTCTCTCTCTGTCCCCCCTCTCTCTGTCCCCCCCTCTCTCTGCCCCCTCTCTCTCTGTCCCCCCTCTCTCTGCCCCCCCCCTCTATGCCCCCCTCTCTGCCCAGCTCTCTCTGTCCCCCTTTTTCTCTTACCCTCTCACTCTGTCCCACTCTCCCTGCCCCACTTTCTCTCTGTCCCCTCTCTCTCTCTGTCCCCCTCTCTCTGTCCCCCTCTCTCTCTCTGTCCCCCACTCTCCCTGCCCCCCTTTCTCTCTGTCCCCTCTCTCTCTGTCCCCCCTCTCTCTGTCCCCCTCTCTCTCTTCCCCCTCTCTCTGTCCCCCCTCTCTCTGTCCCCTCTCTCTCTGTCCCCCCTCTCTCTGTCCCCCCTCTCTGTCCCGCCTCTATATGTCCCCTCTCTCTCTGTCCCCCTCTCTCTGACCCCCTCCATCTCCCCCACACGCTGTCCCCTCTCTCTGTCTGCCTCTCTCCTCACCCCCTCTCTCTGCCTTCCTCTCTCTGTCTCCCTCTCTCTGTCACCCTCTCTCCGCCCCTTCTCTGTCCCCCCTCCCTCTGTCCCCCTCTCTCTGTCCGCCTCTCTCTCCCCCCCTCTCTCCCCCTCTCTATCTCCCCCTCTCTCTCTCCCCCTCTCTCTGACCCCCCTTTCTCTGTCCCTCTAACTCTGTCGCCCTCTCTGTACGCCCTCTCTGTCACTGTCTCTCTGTCCCCCCTCCCTCTGTCCCCCTCTCTCTCTTTCCCCCTCTCTCTCTGTCACGCTCTCTCTGTCCCCCTCTCTCTGTCCCCCTGTCTCTGATCCCCCTCTCTCTGTCCCCCTCTCTTTCCCACCCGCCTCTCTCTGTTCCCCGCTCTCTGTCCCGCTCTGTCTGTCTCCATCTGTCTGTCCCCTTCTCTCTGTCCCCCTCTCTCTCCCACTTGCCTCTCTCTCATCCCCGCTCTCTGCCCCCCTCTGTCTGTCGCCCTCTCTCTGCCCCCCCCATCTCCCATCCGCTTCCCTCTATCCCCCCTCTTTGGCCCCCTCTCTCTCTGCCCCCCTCTCTCTGTCCCACGCTCTCTCCCACCAGCCTCTCTCTGACCCCCTCTCTCTCTCCCACCTGCCTCTCTCTCTGTCCCCCTCTTTCTGTCCCCCTCTCTCTCTGCCCCCTCACTCTCTCCCCCTCTCTCTCTCCCCCCTCTCTGCCCCCCCTCTGTCGCCCTCACTTTCTGTCCCCCTCTCTCTCTGTCCCCCACTCTCTCTGTTCCCCACTCTCTCTGTCCCCTACTATCTCCATCCCCCCTCTCTCTCTGAACCCCTCTGCCACCCCACTCTGTACCCCTCTCTCTCCCCCACTCTCTGACCCCCTCTCTCACCCCACTCTGTACCCCTCTCTTCCTGTCCCCCACTCACTGACCCCCGCTACCTGCCCCTCTTTCTGACCCCCTCTCCCTCACACCGCCTCTCCCTCCTTTCTCCCTCTCCTCTGTTCCTCCATCTCTCTGCCCCCTCTCTCTGCCCCCTCTCTCTCTGCTCCCCTCTTTCTGTCCCCTTCTCTCTCTGACCCCCTTTTCTCTGACCCCTCTATCTGTCCCACTCTCTCTGTTCCCTCTCTCTCTGTCCCGTCTCTGTCCCCCTTCTATCTCTCCCACTCTCTCTGTCCCGCTCTCTCTCCCTGTCCCCTCTGTCCCCTCTATCTCCCCCCACTCCTCTGTCCCCCTGTCCTCTTTCCCTCTCCCCTGTCCCCCCCTCCCTCCCACCACCCCTATCTTTCCCCTCTCTCTGTTCCCCTCTCTCTCTGCCCCCTCTCTGTCCTCCTCTTTCTCTGACCCCCTCACTCTGTCCCACTCTCTCTGCCCCCTTCTCTCTCTGCCCCACTCTCTCTGTCCCCTCTCTCTCTGTCCCCCTCTATCTCCCCCACTCTCTGTGCCCGTCTTTCTGTCCCCCCTCTCTGACACCCTCTATTTCCCCCACTCTCTGTCCCCCTCTCTCTGCCCCCCTCTGTCTGCCCCATCTCTCTGCCCCACTCTGTCTCTGCCCCCCTCTCTCTGCCCCCTTCTCTCTCTGTCCCCCTCTCTCTGTCATCCTCTCTTGTCGCCATCTCTCTGCCCTCCTCTCTCTGCCTCCTTCTCTCTCTATCCCCTTCTCTCTCTCTCCACCCCTTCTCTCTGTCCCCCCTCTCTCTGACAACCCCTCTCTCTGTCCCTATTGTCTGCCCCCTCTCTCTGCTCCACTCTCTCTCTGACCCTCTCTCTCAGTTCCCGTCTCTCTGTCTCCCTCTCTCTCGCCCCCCTCTCTCTCTGCCCCCTCTCTCTCTGCCCCCCCCTCTCTCTCTGTCGCCTCTCTCTCTGTCCCCTGTCTCTGTGTTCCCCTGTCTCTGTCCACCCTCTCTGTCACTGTCCCTCCCCTCTGTCGACTTCTCTCTGACCCCTCTCTCTGTCCCCTCTCTCTCTGTCCTGCCATCTCTCTGTCCACTTCTCTCTCTCTCCTTCCCTCCCTGTCCCCCCTCTCTGTCCCCGTCTCTCTGCCTCCCCCTCTCTGTCCCCCCTCTCTCTGTCCCCTCTCTCTGTCCCCTGTCTCTGCGTTCCCCTCTCTCTGTCCCCCTCTCTCTCTGTCCCCCTCTCTCTCTGTCCCCCCTCTCTCTGTCTACCCTCTCTGTCACTGTCCCACCCCTCTGTCGCCTTCTCTCTGACCCCTCTCTCTGTCCCCTCTCTCTCTGTCCTGCCATCTCTCTGTCCACTTCTCTCTCTCTCCTTCCCTCCCTGTCCCCCCTCTCTGTCCCCCTCTCTCTCTGTCTCCCTCTCTCTCTGTTTCTCTCTCTCTCTGCCCCCCTCTCTCTCTGTCCCCGTCTCTCTGTCTCCCGCCTCTCTTTGTCCCCCCCGTCCCTCTCTCTCTCTGTCCCCTTTCTCTCTCTGTCCCTCTCTCTCACTGTCCCCCCCCGTCGCCTTCTCTCTGACCCCACTCTCTCTGTCCCCTCTCTCTCTGTCCACTTCTCTCTCTGTCCCCCTCTCTCTGTCCCCCCCTCTCTGTCCCCCCTCTCTGTACCCCTCTGTCCGCCCACTCTGCCCCCCTCTCTGTCCCCCGCTCTCTTTCCCCCTCTCTCTGCCCCCTCTCTCTGCCCCTCTCTCTCTCTGTCCCCCACTCCCTCTGTTCCTCTCTCTCTGCCCCCCTCTCTCTGCTCCACACTCTCTCTGCCCCTCTCTCTCTGTCCCCCTCTCTCTGACACCCTCTCTCTCTGTCCCCCCGTCCCCCTCTCTCTCTGTCCCCCCTCTCTCTGCCTCCCCCTCTCTGTCCACCCCTCTCTCTGTCCCCCCTCTCTCTGTCCCCCTCTCTCTCTGTTCCCCTCTCTCTCTGTCTCCCTCTCTCTCTGTCCCCCCCTCTCTCTGGCCCTCTCTCTGCCCCCCTCTCTCTCTGTTCACCTCTCTCTCTGTCTCCCTCTCTCTCTCTGTCGCCCCCTCTCTCTGACCCCCCTCTATGTGTCCCTCTCTCTCTCTGTCCCCCCATTCTCTGTCCCCCCTCTCTCCTTTCCCCCTCTCTCTGTCTCCCCCTCTCTCTGTCCCCCTCTCTCTGTCTCCCCACTCTCTGCCCCCTCTCTCTGTTCCCCCTCTCTCTGCCCCCCGCTGTCTGTGTTCCCCTCTCTCTGTGTTCCCCTCTCTCTCTATCTCCCTCTCTCTATCTCCCTCTCTCTCTCCCCCCTCTCTCTCGCGCTCTCTCTGCCCCCCTTGCTCTCTGACCCCTCTCTCCCTGCCCCCCACTCTCTCTGCCACCCCCTCTCTCTGCCCCCTCTCTCTCTGCCCCCCCTCTCTCTGTCCGCCTCTCTCTGTCCCCTTCTCTCTCTGTCCCTCTCTCTCTGCCCCCTCTCTCTCTGTCCGCCTCTCTCTGTCCCCTTCTCTCTCTGTCCCTCTCTCTCTGCCCCCTCTCTCTCTGTCCCCCTCTCTCTCTGTCCCTCTCTCTCTGCCCCTCTCTCTCTGTCCCCTCTCTCTCTGCCCCCCTCTCTCTCTGTCCCTCTCTCTCTGCCCCATCTCTCTCTGCCCCCTCTCTCTCTGTCCCCTTCTCTCTCTGCCCCCCCTCTCTCTCTGTCCCCCTCTCTCTCTGCCCCCCTCTCTCTCTGTCCCCCTCTCTCTCTGCCCCCCTCTCTCTCTGGCCCCTCTCTCTCTGTCCCCCTCTCTCTCTGTCCCCTCTCTCTGTCCCCTTCTCTCTCTCTCTCTCTCTGCCCCCCTCTCTCTCTGCCCCCCTCTCTCTCTCCCCCCCCTCTCTCTGTCCCCCTCTCTCTCTGTCCCCTCTCTCTGTCCCCTTCTCTCTCTCTCTCTCTCTCTCTGCCCCCCTCTCTCTCCCCCCCTCTCTCTGCCACCTCTCTCTCTGTCCCCCTCTCTCTCTGTCCCCCTCTCTCTGTCCCCCCTCTCTCTGTCCCCCATCTCTCTCTGTCCCCTCTCTCTCTGTTCCCCTCTCTCTCTGTCCCCCTCTCTCTCTGTCCCCCTCTCTCTGTCCCCCCTCTCTCTGTCCCCATCTCTCTCTGTCCCCTCTCTCTCTGTTCCCCTCTCTCTCTGTCTCCCTCTCTCTCTGTACCTTCTCTCTCTGCCCCCTCTCTCTCGCTCTCTCTCTGTCCCCCTCTCTCTCTGCCCCCCCTCTCTGCCCCCCTCTCTCTCTGCCCCCTCTCTCTGTCCCCCTCTCTCTGTCCCCTCTCTCTGTCCCCTTCTCTCTCTGTCCCCCTCTCTCTCTGTCCCCCTCTCTCTGTCCTCTCTCTCTGTCCCCCTCTCTCTCTGCCCCCCCTCTCTCTGGCCCCCTCTCCCTGTCCCCCTCTCTCTGTCCTCTCTCTCTGTCCCCTTCTCTCTCTGTCCCCCTCTCTCTCTGTCCCCCTCTCTGTCCCCCTCTCTCTCTGTCCCCTCTCTCTCTGTTCCACCTCTCTCTGCCCCCCTCTCTCTCTGTCCCCCACTCTCTCTGTCCCCCTCTCTCTCTGTTCCCCTCTCTCTCTGCCCCCTCTCTCTCTGTCTCCCTCTCTCTCTGCCCCCCTCTCTCTCTGTCTCCCTCTCTCTCTGTCACCCTCTCTCTCTGCCCCCCCCTCTCTCTGACCCCTCTCTCATTATGTCCTCCCCTATTTCTCTCTCTCTCCCTCCCTCCCTCACCTTATTTCTCCCTTCCCTCTCTCTCTGTCTTTCCCTGCTCCTTCGCTCTCTCTCCATCTTCTCTCACTCTCGATCTCCCTATCTTGGTCTCTCTTTTCCCACCACCCTCCGTTTCTCTCTAACTGAATCTCTCTCCCTTCTGTCCCGCCCTTACTCTCTCTCTCTGACACACTCTGTCTCCCTGGTCCTTCCCTCTCCCTCTGACCCAGAGACTGCAGGTTGGTGGTGAGTCTGCTTGTGGGGGTTGGGGGGTGGGGGGGCTTGTGGGTGTGAGATGATCGAGAGATGTGGGAAGTGGGAGGTGGGGAAAATGGGGTAGAGCCAGAATTGTGAGAAGGAGATAGAGACGGCAGGAGAGAGAGAGAGAGAGAGAGAGAGGGTGAGGGGGAGAGAGAAGAATGGAGGCAGGTGGATAAACTCATGTTGGGGGTGTGAGAGAGAGAGAGGGGGAGAGTGAGGCAGAAAGAATAGTGGAGGCAGGTGGAGAAACTGGGGTTGGGGGCTCTGAGAGGGGACCAGAGAGAGTGAAAGGGAGAGGTGGTGAGAAAGAGAGATTGTGCAGGAAGGGAGAGATGGAGAGAATTGAGGAGGAAAAGTGGGGGTGAGCAATTGGGGAGGCCAGGTTGGAATGGGGTGGGGGGGGGTCAGAGGGAGTTAAACCCAGCTCCTGAGCTCAGGGCGCGGTGCCCTTCCCTTCCCTGAGGACCAGGACTTGGGGCTGAGTCTGTCTCTCTCCAGTTCAGCTTCTCCAACACAAAGACACACAACAACATCGGTCACTCTGCTGCTCGGCACGCTTTAATCAACATTTTTATTGGTTACAAATGGAAGTGATGGATCCAGTCAGTGGGATGGTGCCTTTTCTCACTGGCCCCTGAGTTGTGAGAAACATTGAAATGTTTCCCTGTAACCCCCCTGTGGGATAAGGATGGACAAACCAGCGCTACCCTCAGTCTGTTACCATAGCGACAGGCTGCTCCATCGCTGAAACACTGAACTGAAATGAGAAAATCCCGGATGGATTGATTAATGAGGGAATTTGATGGATGGATGGATTTGTGTGAAGGGATATTTCAGCACATTCTTCAGCTGCTGCCTGAACATAGTCTGGGTCACGGCATAAATCGCGGTGTTTGTGCAGCAACTGAGGAGCTGCAGCATGAAGGCCAATTCCAGCACAAAGGGATGGAGAGACACAGGGGTATACACAATCCACGACATCCGTCTCCATATAGAATACAGCATTAACATTGACCATAACAGGATGAAATTGGCCGAGATCACAAACAGTAAAATGATGGATTTTTTTCGGTTTCTCATTTCTGTGTCAGACTGAGCGTCCCCATTGGTGTGAGCGCGGAGTCTCCTGCGGGCTCTGCTGGTCACTAAAATGTGTCTGACGGTGAGAACATTGAGCAGCAGAATCAGGAGAAATGGGACACACGGGGTTAGAATGTGGTGGAGGAACTCGATTGTGACCCAGACAATGGAGAATTGAACACCGTCTGTTCCATCACAAAACCAGGGGGCGTTCCCCAGCGAATACCGAGCCTCGAGCATAAAATACCAGAAAATGTTCTTTAAACAGGTCAGCACAGTCACTGCTCCCAGAACCACAGCTGCCGTTTTCTCACTGCAATATTTACTTTTCAGCTTCTGGCAACAAATGGCCACAAACCGATCAAAGGTGAAAGTGACGGTGAACCAGACAGAGCAGTCAGTGGCTGCATAAAGCAGGACGGCGTGGATATTACACACGGGGACGGAGTCCATCAGGAAATAAAACTGTTCCTGATAAACAATGGGAATGTGTCTCAGGATCAGGTCGAGGATAATGACCAGGAGATCCGCCGCTGCCATGGCCCCCAGGTAACGTCTGACACATGGAGACAATCCACAATCTTTATAAAGCAGGACGTAGATGGTCACTACGTTAACTGTGAGGAAGGAAAACAAACCCATTATCCATCAGCCTGGAGGCAAAGGGACCCGTTTGATCGGGGACCCAGTGAGATTTTCAAATGTGTCCCTGTATTCAGGGATTTATTAAAATATTTGGAGCTGGAATAACAAATGGGAAGGTCGGAATTACTGACAAAAATGTGACATAAACCACAAGAAACCCTCCCTCCCCAAACACACAGAGACACATCCATAAGGACAGATGGTTTCTAGAACATTCCCACACACTCGATCACTCGAGAGCAGACACAGGTCATTCCTTCTCAGTTCCTAATACGGAGGGTGGGAACGTTGCTGTCCTGAAAGATTCTCTCCCAGTTTCCTGAAGACAAACGGAGTTTGGGAATTCCTGTATTTTGGTGTAAATTGTGGTCGATCCTGTGTCGTGGAGAAATGTAAACGCAGGGAAAACGTATTCACCCCTTTAACTGCCTGAGGGACCTTCGGAACAGTGTCTCCTTCTCCCTGGAACGGGATCTCTTCCCTCGGGATCTTATCATTTGTTCAATTCACTGACGTCCGGCCGTTCGCAAACAATGTCAGGGACAGAACGTTCCGGGGAATGTCAGTTATAGAATGTCAGGGACAGAACGTTCCGGGGAATGTCAGTTATAGAATGTCAGGGACAGAACGTTCCGGGGAATGTCAGTTATAGAATGTCGGGGACAGAACGTTCCAGGGAATGTCAGTTATAGAATGTCGGGGACAGAACGTTCCGGGGAATGACAGTTATAGAATGTCAGGGACAGAACGTTCCGGGGAATGTCAGTTATAGAATGTCAGGGACAGAACGTTCCAGGGAATGTCAGTTATAGAATGTCGGGGACAGAACGTTCCAGGGAATGACAGTTATAGAATGTCAGGGACAGAACGTTCCGGGGAATGTCAGTTATAGAATGTCAGGGACAGAACGTTCCGGGGAATGTCAGTTATAGAATGTCAGGGACAGAACGTTCCGGGGAATGTCAGTTATAGAATGTCAGGGACAGAACGTTCCGGAACATGTCAGTTATAGAATGTCAGGGACAGAACGTTCCGGGGAATGTCAGTTATAGAATGTCAGGGACAGAACGTTCCGGGGAATGTCAGTTATAGAATGTCAGGGACAGAACGTTCCGGGGAATGTCAGTTATAGAATGTCAGGGACAGAACGTTCCGGGGAATGTCAGTTATGGAATGTCGGGGACAGAACGTTCCAGGTAACCCCTTGACCTGTCCATGACCTTTCCCCCCTCCCCACCCCACCAATATGATGACCTGGGCCTGGACACACTGTAACATTAATGGGGTGAGAGGACAGAGGGTCCAATCACAGGAATGGGAACTAAAGGCATTGCCAGATCAGCTGAAATGGTGAGATATACCAGATTCTCAATCCACCTCCCAGAACCAGCCCAGACACCATACACCCAGAGGAGATATCTGTTCACCGTGGAACACTGTACAGACCAGGCCAGTGTACTGCACAGTACAACCCAGCAATCTGTCCAGATTCATCCATTACACTGGTCAATACAACCCAGCAATCTGTCCAGAGGGGAACACTGCACACAGATCATGTCAGGGCACTTATCTTCAAAGGCAGGCTAGACATCTGTCCAGTTTTGGAAGCTGTGATAGAGAGAGAAAAGCTGCAGATGCTAGAGTCCAAAGAAGACAGGCAGGAAGCTGTGAGAACACAGCAAAACTGACAGGATCAGGATGTGTAACCATTCTGTAAGGATCCTGAAGGAGGGCTACACCTGAAACATCAAATTCTATACCTCCTGATGCTGCCTGGATTGCGGTGTTCCTTCAGCGAGTATTCAGCCTGGGAAGCAACGCAGACCACAGCAGTGCATTGATCTATAAACCCGGACTAGATATCTGTCCCACACCGGGAGCTGTGCAGACCACAGCAGTGCATTGATCTATAAACCCGGACTAGATATCTGTCCCACACCGGGAGCTGTGCAGACCACAGCAGTGCATTGATCTATAAACCCGGACTAGATATTGGTCCAGCACTGACAGCTTTGTAGACCATAGCAGTGCATTGATCTATAAACCCGAACTAGATATCTGTCCAGGACGGGGAGCTGTGCAGACCACAGCAGTGCATTGATCTATAAACCCGGACTAGATATCTGTCCAGGACGGGGAGCTGTGCAGACCACAGCAGTGCATTGATATATAAACACGGACTCGATATCTGTCCAGGACAGGGAGCTGTGGAGACCACAGCAGTGCATTGATCTATAAACCCAAACTAGATATCTGTCCAGGACGGGGAGCTGTGTAGACCATAGCAGTGCATTGATCTATAAACCCGGATTAGATATCTGTCCAGGACGGGGAGCTGTGCAGAACAGAACAGGACACTAATGTCTAAACCTAAAACAAATATCCATCCAGCATTGGGAGCTGCACAAACCACATCATTGTATTATCTGTAAACTTCAACTAGATAGTCTGACCAGCACAGCGACCTGTGCAGTGATCACCCATGGATTCATCTGTAAACCAGGAGCAGCTCCCCTCCCAGAATGTAGGATTATGTACACCACCGCATTGCATTAATCTGTAAACCAGGAACAGTTACCCTCCCAGCGTGTCGGGCTGTGTACCCCACCCCAGTGCATTGATCTGTAACCCAGGAGCAGTTACCCTCCCAGCATGTAGGGCTGTGTACCCCACCCCAGTGCATTGATCTGTAACCCAGGAGCAGTTACCCTCCCAGCATGTAGGACTGTGTACCCCACCCCAGTACATTGATCTGTAACCCAGGAGCAGTTACCCCCCCCCCCCAGCATGTAGGACTGTGTACCCCACCCCAGTGCATTGATCTTTAACCCAGGAGCAGTTACCCTCCCAGCATGTAGGGCTGTGTACACCACCCCAGTACATTGATCCGTAACCCAGGAGCAGTTACCCTCCCAGCATGTAGGACTGTGTACCCCACCCCAGTGCATTGATCTGTAACCCAGGAGCAGTTACCCTCCCAGCATGTAGGGCTGTGTACACCACACCAGTGCATTGATCTGTAACCCAGGAGCAGTTACCCTCCCAGCATGTGGAGCTCTGTACCCCACCCCAGTGCATTGCTCAGTAACACTGTATTAGATCCCTGCCCAGTGTGGGGAAACTTGCAGCCCGGGCTGGAAGTGACAGGATGTACAGCTCCCACCCATTTACAGCTCCATAATCTCCATTGTGCCCTGACAAGGGGGTGCTGTGGGTGTGAACATCACTGCCACAGAGACCAGGCGGGGGAATCAGTTTAAAACTCACCACATGGGAGGGGTATGGGGTATAGACAGGGAGGGGGAGACTGAGAGACAGTGTCATGGAAGGATGTGTTCCCAGGTTTCAGAATGCTGAAATGTAGACACTTCGATAGCATCCTGTAACATGAGCCAGTCTTCCCAGGAAAGATGGGAAAAAGGGATTTTGGTGTGAGGTCAGATGGAACAACAGCTGCTGTGTGGGTTTGAAATTACGTTTATTTAATTTTAATAAGTGTCTTTTTGAAACAGTACATTACTGTAGAGTTGGAGTAGGGTAATAAGCAGTTAAAGAAAGGGGGTCTCAGAGTTGTGAACAGTTGATGTAAAATGTTCACTTTCAGAGTTAAAAAATAAATTGATATTTTTGTTTAAACAGTGGAATTTGGGAGTTCTCTGTCACTCATATTTTAACAGTTTACAAGACAAATTGAGCGTTTCTTTATGTTTCGTTTATATTACCAGATGAGCTCAATGTTGTGTCCTAACAATTGCTGTGTGTATCTGTGTGTCTGTGTGTGGGGCAGGTCTGGCAGTCTCTGTGGTGCTTAAAGTGATGCAATGCCACCCTCTGCTGGCCTCCCCACGCCACTGCACAGACATTGGCAGAGGGTAAAAACCAACAGGGATACATTCAGAGAGGGGGAGGGAGAGGGCAGCTGCTCACAGCACCATCCAAACTGATGTCTTATCCATGGACTGATCTAAATGTCCTTTAAACATTGTAACTGTCCCTGCTTTCACCACTTCCTCTAGAAGTTCATTCCACACCCAAGCCAGATTCTGTCTTACATAATTACCTCTCCTGACTTTTGTAAATCTTTTTCCTCACATCTTAAAATATCCCTCAGTTTTGAATCCCCAACTCTAGGGAAAAGACTTCAGCCCTTGTGTAAAGTTACCGCAGAATCTCATATGCTTCAGTGAAAACAGTCACAGCCTACCCAGCCTCTCCTTGTAGCTCACTCCCTCCTTTCCCAGCAACATCCAGGTTAATCTCTTCTGAACCCTCTCCAGTTTAATAATATCAAGGTCAATAATATTAAAGTGAAGAGTCAAGGTATTTTCTTAGGGCACGGGGAGTCCAAAACTAGAGGACATAGACTTAAGGTGAGAGGGGAAACATTTAAAAGTGACCTAAGGGGCAGCTTTTTCACCCAGAGGGTGGTGTGCCTATGGAGTGAGCGGGCAGGATGACCAGACCAGACACAGTATTCCAGTAGAGGTCTCACCAATGTCCTGTACATCCTCAACATGATATCCCAATTCTGATACTCAAAGGGTCTGACCAATGAAGAAAAGTGTGTTAAACACCTTCTTAACCACACTATCTATATGAGATGCAAATTTTAAAGAATTAAACCTGACGGCCTAGGTCTCTGTTCTACAGCACTGACAAAGACCCTACTTTTAATTGTATAGGTCCTGCTGTTGTTTGATTTACCAAATCCAATCCCTCGCATTAATCCAAACTAAACTCCATCCGCCACCCCTCAGCCCAGTGTGTGATATGACTGTCACCTCCCCCTCACCCTTCAATTTTAAATGCCCATCTCCCTCTCCAGGAGGCCTGCACACTCCGGCCTTGATTTTCACAAAGACCCTGAGCTTGGTTTGCCTTGTGTGGTTAGGGAGAGGAGGGACAGATTGCAGACACAGTCAGTGGGGAGGAGAGGCTGGACAGTAATCAGCGGCCTGGTGTCACTTCATGGTTTTAGGAAGAGGGCAGTCGCACGTTAGAGGTGGGTAAGAGTGATCGGTGTTTTGGAGTCAGAAATTAAGCTCTTCCTTCGTCTCTGGTGTTCAGTAATAAATATCTATTTGAGACCCTTCATTGGGCAGAGTGTGTTTGCAGGATTTCTTTCCTTAATATTGCAGACTACAGATAATAGCAATTAAAGATGTTTATAGTTAACTTTGATAGCATAGCAAGTACACTCAATATCCTACAGTTGAGACAAATATCTTGTATTTGTTTAACAATACAAAGTGTTTTGTGTAGTTCAGTAATGGGAACCTGATTATAATAAATCCACACTGAGCTGAAAGTGGGCACTAAAATATGACCCAAGTCTGAGTATGGTAGTGTAGTGGGTAGTGTCCCTGACTCTGAACCAGAGGGGAAAAGTTTTGATGAGGCCTAAAGGGCACCTTTTCACACAGAGGGTGGTGTGCGTATGGAATGAGCTGCCAGAGGAAGTGATGGAGGCTGGTCCAACTACTGCATGTAAAAGGCATCTGGATGCTGACAGACCTGCTGAGCTTTTCCAGCAAATTTCTGTATTTGTTACAAAATGCATGCATTTTAAAACAGGTATTCTGAATACATTAATTATTTTATTTTTTATTGACGCAGGGCCATGTAAACATATTTCAAATCGGCCGAGACCATTTTCTGCTAAGGATATGGCTCGGTGTATGACAGTAGCAATGATGTACCTACATGGAACAGGGAATGTGATGGAGACATAGTTTGGACAATGTACAAGGAGACCTCACATGGTCCAGTTGGGGAGAGGATGATATTATTGTGTGATTCAACTCAGAGAGGGAGAAACTGTAATCTGCCCGAAAAAGAATGGCCTCTTGCACTCTCTCCTTTGTGGTTCCTCATCACAGCAACGTGTGTGAGCTAAAAAAAAATCTGCAGTCATCGTTACCATTCTTATTTTTATAGAATCCCTGCAGTGTTGAAACAGGCCCTTCGGCCCAACAACTCCATACCAACCTTCCCAACCCATAGCCCTATATTTACCCCTGACTAATGAAGCTAACCTAAAAATCCCTGAACACTACAGACAATTTAGCGTGACCAATCCACCGAACCTACACAGTTTGTGGTAGGAAACTGGATCACCCATTAGAAGCTCACACAGACAAGGGGAGAATGTGCAAACTCCACAGAGACAGTCACCCAAGGCTGGAATTGAACCCAAGTTCCTAGTGCTCGGAGGCAGCAGTGCTAACCACCGTGCTACCCTTTGGGTGCTCCCTGAGCCGAATTCACTGGAATCTCCTCACTGCCTAAACCAAAGGGAATTCAGCCAAATTCAACTCTCCCAGGATGAAATCCCATTGCTAGCAGCTGTGTGAGTACAATATCTTCAGAAGCAGAATAACGTTTTGGACAATCTCAATTTTTACTTTTATCAGGAGTTACAATAATATCTGGACAAAGTTGTTTCAAGTTAAAATTGCGGAAATTTTGTTAATCTGTGTGTGTGTGTGTATGCATGTGTTTGTATGCATGTGTTTGTGTGTGTGTGTGCCTGTGTGTGTGCGTGTGTGTCTGTGTGTTTGTGTGTGTGTGTGTGTGTGTGTCTGTGTCTGTGCATGTGTGTTTAGAAAGGGAAATATTAGACCATAAGATATAGGAGGGGAAGTAAGGCCATCGGACCCATCGAGTCCACTCTGCCATTTAATCAGGGCTGATGGGCATTTCAACTCCACTTACCTGCATTCTCCCCGTAGCCCTTAATACCTTGTGACATCAAGAATTTAGCAGTCTCTTCCTTGAAGACATTTAGCGTCCCGGCCTCCACTGCACTCCGCAGCAATGAATGCCACAGGCCCCACCACTCTCTGGCGGAAGAAATGTCTCCGCATTTCTGTTCTGAATTGACCCCCTCTGATTCTAAGGCTGTATCCATGGGTCCTAGTCTCCTCGCCTAACGGAAACAATTTCTTAGCATCCATCCTTTCTAAGCCATTGATTATATATTTGCAATACCCAAACACTTTGCCATTAATCTTTCCACCATAGTTGGAGTAACATTGCTCTCGATCATAAACGTGTTGTTTGAGCAGATTAAAGAAACTAGTCTGACTTGTTCCTAAAACTGACCCTGACCCAGTCTGAGACCGATATCATCAGCCATATCACCAAACTGGTTACATTTAACATTTGTTGTGAGCAGTGGAGGAGTGGGACTAGAAAAGGAAACAGTGACCCCAAAAAGCCAGGGAACTCTAGACGGGTGAGCCTGATGTCAGTGGTGGGTAAGTTGTTGGAGGGGATTCTGAGGAATAGCATTTACATACATTTGGGAAGGAAAGGGCTGTTCAGAGTAGACAACATGGCTTTCTGCATGGGAAATCATGCCTCATTAATTTGGTTGAGTTTTTTGAAGAGGTGACAAAGAAGATTGATGAAGGCAGTTTGGTAGACATTGTCTATATGGGCTTCAGCAAAGTGTTCATTTAAAGAACAAAGACCAAAGAAAATTTACAGCCCAGGAACAGGCCCTTCGCCCTCCAAGCCTGAGCCGATCCAAATGTACTTTCTAAATCTGTCGGTGAATTCCTAACCATCTGTATCCCTCTGCTCCCCACCGACTCATGCATCTGTCCAGACGCATCTTAAAAGAATCTACCGTGCCTGCCTCTACCACCTCTGCTGGCAACACGTTCCAAATGCCCACCACCCTCTGTGTGAAGTACTTACCACGTGTATCCCCCTTAAACATTCCACCTCTCACTTTGAAAGCACGACCTCTCGTTACTGAATCCTTCACTCTGGGAAAAAGCCCCTCTCTATCCACCCTGGCTATACCCTTCATGATTTTGTAAACCTCAATCAGGTACCCCCACCCCATCTCCTTTTTTCCAGTGAAAATAAACCTAACCTACTCAGCCTCTCTTCATAGCTAGTATTTCATTCCGATTGGTAGACAGATCAGTAACTTTCTGTCACATGGGATACAGAGGAAGCTCGTCACAATTGGCTTGAAGGAAGAGGGATATTTTTCAGACTGGAGGCTTGTGAGCAGCAGTGTGCTGTTAGAATCAATACTGAGTTCACTGCATTTCATCATTTATGTAAAGGATTTAGATGTGAATATTGGGGCCATAGTTCGAAAGGTTACAGATGACATCAGAAAGGTGGTGTAGTCGATTATCTCAGAGTACAACAAGACCACAATTAGATGGAACAAAGGGGTATGGATGGACAGATGAAGTTTAATTTAGATAAATACGAGGTTTTGCATTTTGTAAATGCAAACCAGGGCAGGAATTATACAATTGTTGGTCAGGTCCTGGGGCATGTTGTGAAACAACGGGGCATAGGGCTGCAGGTGCATAGTTCCTTGAAAGTGGAGTCGCAGATAGACAGTGTGGTGCAGAACACATTTGGCACATTTGCCTTAATCAGTCAGAGCATTGAGTATAGGAGTTGTGGTGGTATGGTGCATCTGTACAGGATGTTGGTGAGGCCACTTTAAGAATACTGCGTACAACTTGGTTGTCTGCAGAAATGACTGACACACAGATGTTCCAGGACTGGAGGTTTGAGCTGTAGGGAGAGGCTGGCTAGGTTGAGGTGCTTTCTCCTGGAGTGTCAGAGGCTGAAGGGTGACATTATAGAGGTTTATAAAACCATCAGGGGCATGGATATTCTGAACAGCCACGTTCTGCTCCCCAGGATTGGGGAGTCCAGAACAAGACAGCATAGGTTGAAGGGGAGAGGGCGAATGATTTAGAAGGGACCTGAAGATAAATGTTTCACACAGAGAGTGGTGTGTGTACATAAAGTGCTGTCAGAGGAAGTTCTGAAGGCGGTTACAACCGCACATTTAAAAAGTATCTGAAAGAAGAGGGATATTGGTCAAATGCTGGCAAATGGGACTGGATCAGATTTGATATCTGATCGGAATGAACAGATTGGACTAACGGGTCTGTTTCCATTCTGCATGACTGTCTGATTCTATAAGAAGGATGACGAAAAATTCTGAAAGGACCTTTCAAGTGGGAATTCTCTTCTCTGGAAGTTTATCGTGCCCACATGCTCACATTGATTGAAAGCTGCATTAGTTAAATATTTGACAGAGAAGTGAGTCACAGATAATGGGATATAGACAGGAAAGTGGGGCTGAGACAATTTTAGTGCCTGGTGGAGAAGGCTCAAAGTATCTAATGACCCACTCCTGCTCCTCACTCCCATGTTCCTGTGTTCCATTCAGCCCATCAAACCTGCTAGACAGGAGCAGTTGGAGGCCATTTACTCCTATAACCTGTTGCACAGAAACAGGGGAGACCATTCAGCCTCTCAAGACTGTTACACATGCTTTGAGGTGATTTGGGAAATGTAATTGGAAAGCCCAGGCACGGGTATGAAAGAGGCCCCTCATCTCTCTTCACAGAGCTTCCCCTCTCTGCAACTTGTGCTTCATTTGTTGGTCATGGTTAGACCCAGATTCACTGTGAATACAGCCCCCATACTTCAACCAGAGTTGGCTCACAAAATCATCTGGTCTCCCTGACTGCAATATTTAGTAATTGCACATTCATGAAAATAACACCCACTAACACTCCAATAACAGAATGTAAGAACATCAGAAACAGGGGCAGGTCATTCACTCCCCAAACCTGCCTTGCCCTTCACTAAGATCGTGACTGATCTGCTCTTGGTCTCAAATCCTCTTTCATATCCAATTCCTCATAGCCCTCACCTCTCTGACAGATCAATATCCATCTCCCTCCTCTTCAAATACTTTCAGACATCTCGCTCCCCGAACACTCTTGAGAAGAGAAATCCTGACATTCAATCCCACCTGTTTGAAGAAAACACTTGCTGCTCCTATATCATGGTTTACTGATGTGCACAAAAGAGGTTGAGACAAGGGTTCAGGTAAAAATGACAGACCCTGATATCAAGACAGTGGTTGAGTCTGTTGACATAAAGGAGCTTAACAAAACGGGACTTAATGGGAATCAGAGTAAACTCTCCAGTGTTTGGTGTCAAACATGGCACAAAGGAAGATGATCATCATCTCAGTCCTGGGTCACCTCTGTGCGAGATCCTCAGGGTAGCTTCCTCTTCACAAACATCTTCAGCTGCTTCATCAATGTCTCCCCAACCTCACCCTGCTCAACATAAGAACAGAAGTGGGGATAGTCACTGAAGATTCCACTATGTTCAGAACATTTTGTTCCCCTCTCAGCTCCTGAACTGATCTGTGTTCATGTGCAACAAGACCCAGACTCCATTGAGACTTGTGCTGTTAAAGTATCAGTAACATTCATGTAACAGCACTGGCGGGCACTGCACATTGCCCCAGTAAAAATAGAGTTCATTCAGCACCTCACGCTAGTTTCACAGGAATATGAGGAAGCCATTCAGCCCATTGACACTATTGGAGAAGAACAGGGACAGCCCATTCAGTGCCTACAGCCTATTACTCAGGAAGAGAAGGAGTCTAGTGTGATGGGCCACACCAGAGCCCCTCGAAAATATTGGAAGGCAGTCTCCTAGACTCTAATGTTTTCTTATTTTAAAGGGAATGTAAATTGTCTGTTCCAGATGCAATGTGACTGGTCAAAATACTCGGTGTGAAGCTCAACACTATTTAAACACGAAAGATAAAATGAAACCAAAGAAAAAGGAAATTAGAATAACTTAATTCTATTGGACAAGTTATCAGAATAATATAGCGTGGAGATATTACTAATGAACTGTTCCGATATACGAAAATCCCATAAAGACAGCCTTTGGCAAAACTGAATATTCAGTCACAGATTGCCACAAACTCAAAGATCCTAATCTGTGAGAGCTGGTCACACCCATTCAGGCTGCATTAAAATAAACCTAAGGCCTCCCTCGCTGTTTACTCAAGTGGTCTTAACTAACCAGCTTGGTAACGATCATTCAATCTCTCTCTTAAAAGAAACCAGGACAAAATAACCTCTTAAAGCTGCAGCATCATCACACTTGTCAGTACATCGAGCTTTCAAACAGGAACCAGGGGTAAAAGGTCAGGCCCTTGGCCCTGTCCAATTGGACAAGGAAGAAGTCATTCAGTCCCCTGAGTCAATTACACAGAAACGGAACGAGGCCATTCAGCCCCTTGAGTTACTTACACATGAACAAGAGGAGGCCATTCAGCCAGTTGAGCCACTTATACAGGAACAGTAGAAGGCCATTTCCACCTCAATGCACTTACACGGGGGCAGAATAGGGTAATTGATGCTGATCCTGATGAATGTCTTATGCCCAAAATGTCGACTCTCCTGCTGTGCTTTTCCAGCAAACCACTGTCTACTCTGATCTCCAGCATGGGCAGTCCTCACTGTCTCCTAATAGATGCTCTAACGTGATGAACAATTGGAGCAGAGGCTGCACAAACAGACTGCTCCACGTTGTACCTCGTGGCGCCAACGCTCATGATACACATGTGGGACTTTAACGTGGGTTACTCGCGGTGAGCAGGGAAATCATATGTGTTGTGTGAAATCTCAAGAAGGCATGTACCATCTCCGAGAAGGCTGCCTGGTGTTCTCTATGTAGGGTGGAAGCTGGTGGGAATGGCTACCTGTTTCCAATGGAAGGTATTGTGGCTGCTGTTGGGGATTGTGAATAACCTGATGTTCAGTACAGGGTTCACACGCCGACTGCACAATAACGTGGGGAGAGTTAATTTAGGCAAATAAACTATTAGGAAAGTCACGATAGACTGATGAATGGACTCTCTAAGTTCAAATAATGGTGATCTTGTTCATGTTGACCTTGTCTAGTGCATGTCCTGTTCAGTGTAACCTGTATGCCTTACTTTGTCCAAGTCTATTTCCACCCTATGATTTGTCTGGCCTTGCTTAATATGATCTTCCCCCACTGCTCATAAACAACGTGTTTCCCTGTACTGAGGTACACGTGACAATATATCAAACCAATCAATCCTGGGTAAAGTATGGAATTTCTCTCCCTATCAATGTCTCTTTTGGAAATAAGTGATCGCTGCCACTCCTCGTGTTTCAGCATCACAATTTCTTCGTCTCTCACAGCTCTACAGATTAAACACTCAGCTTATTCACTCTATCCCCATGTTACCATCACCCGTGTCTGTGGTAAGGAGATCATTCCTTACAAAGGAGATCAAATCTGTAGAGAGTGCCCCAAATGCTCCCTCAGCAAGGCTCTACAACAGCAGGAAGATGGCTTTACTCATGTACTCGAATCATCTTACAATGAAGGACAGCATACCATTGACTGCACCCATTACTTACACAGGGTTTGATTCGGAGCAGTCAGCATAGACTTGTGAGTGGGAGATCATGCTTCCCAAATTTCTTAGAGTTCTTTGGTGAAGTGACCAGGAAGGTTGATGAGGACAGAGCAGTCGACGTAGTCTCTATGGATTTCAGTATGGCCTTTGAGAAGGTTCCACATGGCAGGCTGCTCAGGAAGGTTACATCACGTGGAATGGTGGGGGAACTGTCCAATTGGATACACAGTTGGGTTGATGGTTGGAAGCAGAGGGTTGAGTGGAAGGTTGTTTGTCAGACCGGAGGCTGGGTCCATTGCTGTTTGTTATCTATGATTTGGTTGAGAATGTACAAGGTATGATTAGTAAGTTTGCAGATGACACTAAAATAAGTGGTAGCGTGATCAGTGAGGAAGTTTATCAGAAATTGCAGCAGGACCTTAATCAGGTGGGGAAGTGGGCCGAGAAATGGCAAATGGAATTTAATATAGATGGGTGATGTCTTACATTTTGGGAAATCAAATCAAGGTAGGAGTTTCATGGTGCATGGAAAAATCTTCAAGAGTGTAGTGGGCAGAGAGACCTTGGAGTTCAGGTGCACGGTTCTCTAAGAGTGGAGTCACAGGTAGACAGGGCAGTGAAGAAGGCTTTTTGCACAGTGGCCTTCATCAGGGAGGACATTGAGTACAGAGAAGCTGGGAAGTTATGTTGCAGTTATACTGGACTTTGGTCAGGCTGCACTTAGAGTATTGTGTTCAGTTTTGTCACATTGTTATAGGGAGGATGCTATTAAATTAGAAAGAGTGCAGAAGAAATTTTCAAGGACGTTGCCAGGACCCATTGGTCTGAGTTATAGGGAGAGTTTGGATAAGCTAGCACCTTTTGTTTAGCGTGAAGGAGACTGAGGGAGTCCTCATAGGGCTGAATAAGATCACGATGGTAGGGTTAATGCTCTCAGTCTTTTTCCAAGGTTTAGAGAATCGAGGATTAGAGGGGATCAGTTTAAGGTTAAAGGGGAAGGAATAAAAGGGAACCTGTGGGGCCACTTCTTTACACAGAGGGCTGGGACGTGGATGAGCTGCCAGCGGATGTGGTTGAGGGGGGTACATTAACAACATTTCAAAAGCATTTGGATAAATATGTGGATAGGAAAAGTCTAGGATGATATTGGCCAACTGCAGGGAATTGGGGTTAGCGTGGATGGACATTTACAAGGTGGACTCGAACCCCTCTGTTAATTAAAACCAAACACCCAGAAAAGCTCGCCTCACCTCGTAATCTGTTAAAATATGAGCGACAGCGATCTCCTACATTCCACTATTTAAACAAAAATTAACAAGTTAGTTTCTTAACTTTAATAGTGAACACTAGAGGGGCTTCACAAATACAAGCCCCTCTTTTCTTAGCTACTTACTATCTGACTCTGACTCTGTCAAAATCTGCTGTTCCCACAACCCACATATGAAACATAACAATCTCAAGACCACACAGTCTCTATCTTCCCTGCTGTGTTCACTCTTCCAGCTGCTGATCTCCCTGGGTCATGTTTTTATTGCAAGTAGGTTTACATGAACATGTATCTTTGATAGAGAGTGTTTGGGATGGTCAGTTAGCACTCCTGCTCTACAGCAGTTACTCTGCTGTTGGATGGCAGTGGCTCTCCCTCGAGTGTTCAAAATGCTGGATTTATATACTTCCAATGATACAATAATTCTCACATTTGATTGCTTTCCAGGTACCCAAACAATAATATTCAAATTCCGTTGGCTTCTGGTATCCTGAACGTTATTTAAACTCTTTGGTTGTATTTGAATTGTTGTCAAAACAGCAACCAAAACCCAGGTATCATTTCCCAGCTAATTGTGACATATGGAACAATCAGACATTTAGTTGGCATCTGTGCTGTACTTTGTATTCAACAAAACCCGTTCTGTCTTAAAGTGACCTGACCTGCTTTCGGCTTCATAACACCACCCCCCTTCAGAAAAAAAAAGAACCATCAGAATGAAAAGATGGCTTCGTTTCCTTTCCTCTAATTCTTAATCCCATTATTATGAAATACAAAAGTATTAATCTCAGTTATATCATTCATATTAATTTTGCACACATATAAAACACTGGGATAAGTCAAATCTTATCAACACCTGTTCCTTTAAATCCGCGATAACACATCTGCTATCACATTTTAGGACCCACAGCATGTACATTGTGTAAGTTTAAAGTCAGCGTGATAAGACTCCAATGAAATATTCTCATATTCTGGTCTTTAAATATTCCAAAAAACGCGAGAGGTTTGTCGTTGTCCACAACCATCTCCAACAATTTATTTGTCACATAAACATTAAAATATTGTCAGGCCAGTGCGAAACTTAGTCATTCTTTTTCAGTAATGGAGATGTTGTATTTTGTTTCTGGTGGATATTGAGTTTTTTTGACAAGTAGCCAATTGGCCATTCAATCCCATCATCATCTTTCTGAATCAATACATCTCCGACCCCTATATCCCGAGGGTTTCAGAATATTTGGTATGGCTAAAACTGGTGCGGTGATTAATCCTGCTTTAACATTCTCAAATGCCTCCTGGCATTGTTCTGTCCACCACAATTCTGTGTTCTTCTTTACTAAGTCCATCAGTGGTGCCAATACGCTGCTGAAGTTTGGAACAAACTTCCGATAGAATCCACTCAGTTCCAAAAATCGAAGCACCTCTTTCTTCGAGGATGGTTGTGGAAATTCCTCAAAGCCCTTCGTCTTTGTGTTCCATGGGGTCAATCTTCCATGTCTAATGTAATGTCCCAAGAACGGCACCTTTGCCTTCGTGAATTCTGTTTTCTTTAAGTTTATTACCAAGTTTGCTTCTTGTAATCGTTCAACATGCTCTGCCAACTGTAACGTGTGAGCTTTCAATCACTTGCTAAAGGTCACTACATCATACAGATAAACTGCACAATTTGTTCATCTGACTGTAACTCTGTTCCTGAGTCACTAAACCTGGCTGTGAAGGGAATTCCTATCACTGGTGACAATCCTAATACGTCATCCCCACAGGAAATCGTCAAAATTTCAGAGTTTTTATCTGCCACTTGCTTCATTCTATGCTGTGCCCTTCAGGTGCTGTTTAGCGAACTCACCTACTCCATCTAATCTCTCCCTCACCTCAGATACATAATCCGAGTGTGAGATCTCTGACTTCGGTCCTGTCAATTTATATTCAATTAATTTCAAAGGACCTCTCACTTCATGTACATATATTAACTCAAAGGAAGTAAACTGAGTAGATTTATTTGGGGCAAATAATTTTTGTCCAATGGCAAACAATTCAATGAGACACCTTCATTCCAATCATTCCGGTAATCCTGACAGTACACTGTTAATATGGTCTTCAGCGTCTGATGCTAACTTTCCAAGGCTCCCTGGGATTCAGGATGGGACGCCCTTGATTTAAACTGCTGTATGCCTAAGCGATCCATGACTTCCTTAAACAGCTGAGCGGTAACATGAGACCTTGGTCTGACTGAATCTCTCTGCGGAGCCCACAGTGAGTAAAGAAAGATACCAACTCCTCCACCTCCCTTTTTACCTTAACACTCCATAATAGAATTGCCTCTGGAAATCTGGTTATCACATCCATTATGGCTAGCAAATAATGGTTTCCACCTTTTTTTTTAGATAGGGGAGCGACACAACTAATCATAACCTACGTGAAATGTTCTTCGAATGCAGGAATTGGTAACAAAGGTGCTGGTTTTATTACTGCCTGTGACTGACCTATCGTTTAGAATGTTTGACATGTGCAACAAAAAAAAACACGTACTTGTGCATTCCAGGCCACTAGAAATGCCTCTGTACCTTAACCTGATTCTTCTGTCCACCTAGGTGACCCCCTGCAGTTAGTTTATGTGCTACCCGTAACACTGTACGTTACTGCTAACACAATATCGTGCACTTCAGCCCATTTCCCTTCTGCAGTAACCTATCGGGGTCTCCATTTTAATTTTATGATTCTATCTTTAAGTTAATAATGTTCGACAATATATTCTGATTCCTTTTCTGTGTGTGTGCATGTGAATATGTGTGTGAATGTGTGTGTATATATCTGTTGTAAGTCCATGAGCCTTTCTGGACTAAACCCCTCTGCCTGATCCTCTGCCTGTTCAGGTTTTTCCTGCACCGTGACATCAAACAGGGGGTCAGTTCACTAAGCATCAACTCCTTTGGCTTTTTATTACGGTTTTCCTTCCTGCTCTAACTTATGACAGTGGAATCTTGTTACTACACAGTCTGGAAAAAATCCTGGGTATTTTTCTTTTAACTCCCCAATTCCCTAGTTTTCCTTTTGCCTTCTCCAACACAAGGGGTGCCACTCCCACCTTGGATCCTGTTAAATCTTTCACAAGAATAAACTATATTCCTGGAAATGACACTCTGTTACTCACTGTCACTGTTACTGCCCCAACCTTGATTTGGCATTCCATCCTGATGTCACAAAAGGGAATACTTAATTTCTAACCCCATTCCACAAATTGTCACGATCTTGATTAATATGACAGAAAGAGTGAAAATACTTTCATCTCTCACTATTAGAGGCCGAGAGAAAGTGAGGGCTACAGATGCTGGAGGTGAGAGTTGAAAAGTGTGGGGCTGGAAAAGCATAGCCAACCAGGCAGCATCTGAGGGGCAGAAGAGTTGACATTTCAGGCATAAATTATTCATCAGGAAAGTGGGATGTGGGGTAAGGGAGGGGGAAGGGGGCCGAGAAATAAATAGGAGAGTGGGAGCGGAGCTGGGTGTACGATAGCTTGGAAGGCGATAGGTAGACGCAGGTGGGGTGTGATGGTGATAGCTCGGAGAGGAGGGTGTTGTGGATATGTGATAGGACAACTAGAACCCTCAAACTAGAACCATCATCAACGTTGACTTCACCAAATTCCAAATCTCCCCTCCACCAACCTCTCCCATATCCAACCGTTCAACCTAGCACTGCCCTCTTGAACTGCCCTAACTGGCCAGCTTCCTTCCCACCTACCGACTCCACCCTCCAAACCGATATATCACTATTACTCCGACCTACATCTTCTTATCGCCTTCCCGGTGACCCTCCCACCAGCCCAGCTACTGCCCTCGTATTTATCTTTCAGCCCCCTTGTCTCCGCCCCCCCCCCCCCCCCCAAATTCCTGACGATGGGTTTCTGCCTGATATTCAATTGTCTTGCTGTCTGGATGCTGCCTGATCTTTTGTGCTTTTCCAGCGTCTCTCTTCTCAAATATTAGAGACTGAGCAGATCCCACATCTCACAAAATTATAACTTCTTGTCCTTCTCCCGCTGATCTTTCTAAGTAAACTTTATCTACAGAGGTGAATTCTTTCAGAGATCAGGTATCGACTCCATACCCAGATCCTGCCTCGGCTGTGCACTCTCCTGCAGCTCCTCGGCTCTACTTGGGGTCTCCTTTACCAGTTTCACTAATGCCACTGGCTTAGCCTCTTCTACCGCATCTTTCCCCAAAGTGCCTTCCTTCAACGACCATCACAGTGTGTCCCAGCTTACTTCAATGAAAACACCTTTTTCCAGTGCCCTCCTTAAACCATCAGCACTGTCATTTTCTGTGTTCCACTCCCTTATACTGAGAACACCTGAGGCCTTTCACCTCCTTTCAACCCCTTTGGGCTTCTTTTTTCACCTGTGGTAAACTATTGTGCGCTACTGTTTGCTTTGTAATATGTGAACTTCCCTTCTCCCAATTTCTATCCCTCATTGCATGTAAATTCTCCCGGAAGCTAAATTTCATCTCATGCACCAATGCATATTTACCTGCCATTTCTGCCGCGCTTCTCGCTTCTTGAACTTTCTGTTCGTGCACATGAATTCTTACCATCTCTGGAAGTGAGTCTTTAAACATCTCCAGCATAATAATCTCCCTTCGAGCCTCACAGGTCTTATCTATTTTTAAGTCCAGCACACAACTATCAAAATGACTGCAGTTAATTCTTTCAGACTTAACATAAGTCTGACCTGGTTCCGTCTCTATTTTTCTGAACCTCTGTCTACATGCTTCTGGTACCAATTCATAGCCAATCAAAATAGCTAATTTGACACCTGCATAATCTCTTGACCCTCATCTGACAGCGCTACACATACCTCACCAGCTGTGCCCACCAGCTTCGTCTGAACGAGCATTCCCCACAAGTTCACTGGACACGTCATCTGCCGAGTCATTTTTTTCAAATGAAATAAAAAAAGTTTTGACATTTTTCTCACCGAAATATGGCAAGGTACTAATATATTTGTATACATCCCGACGTTCTCCCTTCATCTCCATCCTGTTAATTCAACTTTCTTGTCTAATTCCCAACTTCTGAATCTCAAATTCTCTCTCTCTTTCTTTTTCCTCTCCTCTTTTTTCTCTCTCTGTTTCGGTCTCTTTCTTTATCTTCTAACTTCAGTTGCCATATTTGCAATTTAAGTTTTTTCTAACTCGACTGCACTTGTCTGTTTCTTTGATACATCAAATTGCTTGACCAAATCCATTACAATTTCAGCTTTCCTTTTGTCCCTGGTTAAACCCAATTCCAACCTATTTGCTAATTCTAAAAAATGTCCTGCTTCTGTCTTTCTAAACTTTCTTGGCAAATTTGGGAACCTCTTTAGTAATTTTAAAAGCCTTTTCCCTCACTTTTAATTTAAACAACCACCAGTAAACAAAATTAAACAGATTTTCAGACCGGTTTTATTTGAAGATCTAGGTCACTAATTGCAACGTGTTGGAATTTGCTGGGACATTTTGTACCTGAAATCTGTTCAAATCTGTCCCAGTCCATTACGGCATGGCCCCAAACTGTGGAGACATCTATGTCGAGCACTTCTGTTAATTAAAACCACAAACCCAAGAAAGCTCACCTCACCTCGTAATCTGTTAATACATGAGTGACAAATAACTCCCAAATTCCACTAATAAAAGAAAAATAACAGTTTGTATGTATGCAAGTTAGCCCACTGTGCTTGAAGGTTTGTTTTCTGATGATTCGATACTATGACTAGGTAACATCATCA
The DNA here is from genome assembly GCF_047496795.1 of Chiloscyllium punctatum. NCBI lineage: Eukaryota > Metazoa > Chordata > Chondrichthyes > Orectolobiformes > Hemiscylliidae > Chiloscyllium > Chiloscyllium punctatum. The sequence continues at coordinate 67,039,647 of NC_092751.1, read as the reverse complement.
GTGAGAGTCTCTGCTGAAGTGCTGGTGGTATGTTGCGCCTCTCTATTTTTAGGTCTTGGGTTCTTAAGATGGGTGATGTCATTTCCAGTTCTTTTGTTTTACAAGAGTAGGTAGATAGGATCTAAATTGATGCGTTTATTGATGGACTTCTGGTCAGAATGCCTTTCCTCTCAGAATGTCCTTGCGTGTCTTAGTATATGTGTACTTTGTCTCAGTCAAAGTGGTGCCCTTCTTTGTCTGTATGTATGGAACATAGTGATAGTGCGTCCTGTCTTTTGGTGGCTAGTTGGTGTTCGTGTATCCGCGTAACACAACAACAGGACAGTTTCAATGGTGGAACAATGATTTTATATGCACTGTTTAATCAATGTGTGTGTGCAGATAAGTAACATTTTTCATATGTGCACAACACATTCTAAATAAATAACGGAGACACAGTTAACAAAAAGTGATGCATATGATGTAAAGAATTTATAAAACATTAAAACATCATTTGATTCTCATCTAAAATGATATGTTCCCTTTCTCTCAACCATCCCTCCTTTTCTGGAATTCTCCACTCCAATCTCTCCTTCTTATCAGGATGTGTTATAAATGCTTGCTTCTGGTGTCCCAACTTATTTCAGTTAATCCCCTTTCTACCAGAATTCAATATGTTGGCCTGTTGGATATTTTCCAAAGCTAGTGTCTGTCATATTATTGGAAATAAAAATTCTGGCATCAGAGCCAGCATTTGAACACATTGCTCTGTTGTCCATGCACTATACAAATGACCACAGCGCACAGGAATTGCCAAAACATTGAGGGATATGCATCTATTTCTTTCGATGATCTAGTTTTCTCATTTTTCACATTTCCTCATCTATGTTGTCTCGCTCTTTCTCTCTTTGTATCTAGTTAAGAAATTTACCAATTATTCTTTGCGTCTCTTCTCTCAAAGCTCCTTCTTTCGGTTTATATCTATTGCTCTCTTCTTGATGTAATGTGATTATAAATGTGCAATGTAACTTCAAAGGCATGTGGGAGGAGCTGGCCAGAGTTAATTGGAAGGGGAGCCGAGCAGGGCAGACCATGGAACAGCAAAAGCAGGAATTTCTGGGGATATTTCGGAGGATATCAGAAATTCATCCCAAAGGAGATGAAACATACTCATGGCAGGACAAGGCAACCATAAGGCATCAAACAAAAAAAAGAAACATACAATGTGGTGAAGATGATTGGGAATCCAGAGAATTCATTGGCTCTGAAACTACATAACGCTGGTATCACTGACACAACAGAGCTCTTAATCATGGTCAGGGAGAGAAACAGAGGAAACTCATTCACTTTAAACACAGAAAATGGTATTACTCAAGAAAAAAGATTCAGATGAATTAAACAATTGATTAAAATCAGTTAATTGTTTTGCAGAATGTGTCAGATTGAAAGCATGACCCGGGAAGAGACCCTCAGCAGAATGAGAGTATGAAAATGGAAGTGTTACCACATCAGAAACCAGAGTAGGTCACTGAGTACATGACTGATGGGTGAATGGGTCTCGATGTGAACTAAGGGACAGACAGCAGAATTGCATTGCAGATATTGCAGCTCAAAACTGCGTATTTATGTAGTGTTGTAGACGACAGCAGCAGGAGAAGCAAAACAGCATTCAACCACAACCTGTAACTTTTAGCCTCGAATAATTTCCTCAGTCTGCCATTACCATCAATACGATCTATGTTTCAGTAATGACTGTGAGTGAACATGACTGGGTCAGAACCACGTGAACCTAAACCTGACGTGAACCCATTAAAGCTACCACATTTGACCAACAGATCTGATCGAAGCTCCGCAATCCTGTCACATTCTGTCATAAATGGTGATGAATGATTAAACAAATGACTGGAGCAAAGGGCTCCACGAATATCCCCATCCTAAATAATTGAACAGTCCTGTACATCAGTGTGAAAGACCAGGATGTGGTATCTGCACCACCCTCAGCCAGAAGTGTGGAGTTGATGATCCACCTCACCCTCGCCATGATACCCACAGAATCACAGATGCCCGTCTTCAACCAATTCAATTTGCTGTTCGTGACATGAAAAAACAGCTGAACACAGTACGTACGAAAAAGGCAATGGTCCCTGATCCCATTCCTGTAATAGGACTGAAGACTTGTGCTGCACAACAAGCCGTGTCCCTGGGGAAACTGTTTCATTCCAGCTCCAACTCTGACATCTCCCTGGTAATGTGGAAAATTACTCAACTATGTCCAGTTCGTAAGAGGATTATAATTACAATCTGACCAGTTACCTCCCCCTCAGACCCACCTCGACAGTCAAATTGGTGGGAGTTCTTTTTGACAGAGTTATCAAACAGCACAGAAATAACCTGCTCAGTATGATTTCAGATAGGTCCCCATGTAGAGATGGTGCAGCTGTGGAAAGGTCACTGGATTACTAATCCAGACCAGGCTAATGCTCTGGCAGCTGGTGGAAGTTAAACACAATTGACAAAATATTAGGATGCAAAATCTGGTGTCCGTAAATAGTGACCTTCAAGCCAATGTCGATTGTTCACACCAATTTGCTTCACAAATGTCCTTTTAGAAAATGAATCTCCCGTGCTTTCCTGGTCTGGCCTAAACGTGACTGCAGACACACAGACATGTGATAAACTCTTCAATGGTCTCTGAATCCGCCAAACAAGACATTCTATTGTATCAAACTCTTCCGACGTCTAAAGGATAAAACCGGACAGAACACCCGGCCCCAGCCTCAGTATCGGAATAATTGAATGAGAAACACAGTCCTGTTGACCCTGCAGAGACCTCCTTCCTAACATCTGAGAGCTTGTGACAACATTTCCAGACTCCATAGAAACATCGGGAATGGAGTAGGTCATACAACACATTGAGCCTTCCCCATTCCAGTTCATGTTCAAATATGTACACAATGCACTTTTTCCATACACTGTACACATCCCTTAATGTGATTAACTGTGGGAAGCTATAAAGTAGGAAGTGCAGTAGTCCATTTGGTCTGTCGAGTTTGCTCCCCAATTCAATATAATGATACCTGGCCCTTTATTTCCATATCGTTCTCCTTCTCTCCCACCATTCCTTTACTATCTCTAAATCCTTATTTATATTCAGTGTCTTGGCTTCCAGGTTCGAGCGCATTCCCCACGTTCACCAGTCACTGAGTGCAGACATTTATTGTCATCTCATTGCAGAATGGTCTGTCTGTACCTAATACTGTGGGCCCTTGTTTTAGACACCACAGCCAGGGGAATTATAATCCCTGCTTCCAATCCATCTCACCCTGTCAGATCTTTATATATCTCACTGAGATCTCCACCCATTTTCCTAAACCCCATGGAATACAGGCCCAGTCGCCCCAAACTCTGCTCCCACAACAAGCCTGTCATCCTAGAGATCGGTCTGGTCATCCTTCACTGCTCTCCCTCAATGTCAGGTTTGTCCGTTATTATGTACTCAGACCAAATCAGCAGAATACTGCACAGTGTTTGAGATAGGGTCTCACCAAAGCTCTCTACAGCTGCAGTAAGACACGCTTACTCCTGGACTCAAATCCCCCTGAAATGAAGGTCAGCACATCATTGATCTTCCTATCTGGTTCTTGCTCCTGCAATATTGCTTTCAGTGACTGGTCTACAGGGAGATCCAGATCCTTTGCAATGTTACAGCTCCCCACTTGGTAGGTCTATGTACACTGGGCAGCGTGTGAATGCCATTCCCAGTATTGCCTTGTGGGTTCAGACCTCACTGTGCTGCAGGGACCTCAGAGGGGCGCGCAGAAGGAAACAACAAAAAGGCCCATACGTGGCTTTTCAGATCAACATGTTTCAAACAATCCTTTTTCAAACGAAAAGCTGCCAATCTCTTGTTCCAACCAAAGGGCACACTGTCACCTCAACCCACCTTGCTCTCCATCTGCCACGTATTTGCCCATTCACTCCACTTGTCTTAGTCACCTTGAAGCTTTTTTACAACCTCCTCACCCACTCGCAATCCAACATCCTTTAGTTCTATCAGCAGGTTGGGATATATTGTGTTTGATTCCTGCAACTAAATGTTTAATGGGTATTGTGAACAACTGGGACCTGAGCACCGATCTCTGTGATATCCCAGAAAACTTCCTCTGTTATTCTTTTTAAAAATGATATTTATTTCGTGAATCTGGGTGTGTCTGGCTGGGCCAGCATTTGTTGCCTGTCCCTGGTTGCCCCTTGAGAAGGTGGTGGTGAGCTGCCTTGTTGAACCGCTGCAGTCCACTGTGGATTCAGTGACAGTAACACCATTGAATGCCAAGGGGCAGGTTAGATTGTATTTTAGTCGTGATGTTCACGGTCTGGCATTTGTGTGACGTGAATATTACTTGCCACTTGTCAGCCTGGATACTGTCCAGGTCTTGTATTTGAACATGGACTGCTTCAGTATCTGAGGAGCGACAAATGTTGCAGAAGATTGTGCAATCATTGGCAAACATCTCCACTTCTGACCTTAAAATGGAGGGAAGGTCATTGATGAAGCAGCCCTGAAGATGTATGGGCATAGGCCACTGCCCAAGGGACTCCTACAGCTTTATCCTGGAGCTGAATTGACTGACCTTTATCAACCATGCCCACCTTCCTCCGTGTCAGGTATGATTCTAACCAGAGGGGAGTTTGCCCCTGATACCCATTGATTTCAGTTTTGCTAAGGCCCCTTGATACCACACTTGGTCGAAGGCAGCCTTGATTTAAAGGGCTGTCACTCTCACCCCACCACTGTAATTCAGCTCTTTTGACCATGTTTGAATCAAGGTAATGAGATCAGGAGCTGAGTGGTCCTGGTGGAGCCCAAACTGGGCGTCATTGACCAGGGTATTGCTGGGCAGGTGCTGCTTGAAAGCACTGAGACCTTCCACCACTTTACTGATGATCGAGAGTAGACTGATGCGGTGGTATTGGCCGGATTGGATTTGGTCTGCTTTTTATATACAGGAGATACATGGGGTAATTTTCCATGTAATCGGGGAAATGTTGTTGTAACGGTATTGGAACAGCAGTGACAAGGCCTGGAGAACAACTTTTCAGTACTATTGCCAGAATGTTGTCAGGTTATGTACCCTCTGAGGTATCCAGTGTCTCCAACTGAATCTGGATATCTTGTGGAGTGAATCAAATTGGCTGATGACTGGGAACTGAATGGTTGAGGGCCACTGGAGGAGGCCGAGATGGATCATCCACTCAGCACTTCTGACTGAAGATTGTTGCGAATGCATGAACGTTATCTTTTGCACTGAAGTGCTGGGCTATTCCATCATTAAGGATGGGGATACTTGTGGAATGTCCTCCTCCGATGACTTGTTTAATTGTCCATAATTATTCTCTACTAGAAGTAGAAGGACTGCACCGTTGCTTTTGGGATCACTTAGCTCTGTCTATGACGAACTGCTTATGCTGTTTGGCACGCAGGTAGTCATGGTTGGTGACTTCATCAGGCAGACACCTCATTTTCAGGTATTCCCAGTGCTGCTCCTGCCCTCCTGCACACTCCATTGAATCAAGGTTGATCCTCTGGCTTGATGGTAATTGTTGTGAGGAGGATATGCTAGGCCATGAGGTTGTGCTGGAGCACAATTCTGCTGCTATTGATGACCCACAACATATTATCGAAACCCAGACTTGAGCTGCTAGATCTGTTCAAAGTCTGTCCTATTTAGCATGGTGACAGTGCCACCTAAAATGGTGGAGGTTATTCTCAATATGCAAGTGTGACTTTATCTCCACAATGACTATGCAGTGGTCACTTTTACACGATACTGTCATGGACAGATACTTCTGCAGCTGGCAGATTAGTAAGGCTGTGGTCAAATATGGCTTTTCCCTCTTGTGGGTTCCTTCACCACCTGCCGCAGACCGAGTCGAGAAGTTATATCCTTTCGGACCCAACCAGCTCAATCAGTAATGCTGCTGTGAACCACTCTTTTTGTGGACATTGACGTCCCTAACCCAGAGTACATTTTGTGCCTTTGCCACCCTCAGAGCTTCCTCCAAGTGTTGGTCAGCTTGGAGGAGTACTGACTCATCAGTTGGAAGAGGCTGGTGCATGGTAATCAGCAGGAGGTTGCCTTTCCCATGTGTAAACTAACGCCATGAGAGTTCATGGGATACAGAGTCCCTGTTGAGGACTCCCAGAACAATTCCCTTCAAACTGTATCCCACGGTGCCACCACTTCTGCTTTGTCTGTCCTGCTGGTGAGAGAGGAGATATCCGGGGAAGGTGATGGGGTGTCAGGGGTATAGTCATACTCACAGAATCAGACCTTAAATACAATGTCAGGCTGTTGCTTCACGTGTCTGTTTATTTCTATTCACTGTTTCCTGCCAGCTGTCCCATTCTAGAAGGATGGCCATATATTCACCCCAATCCACGAAGATTTGATTTTGCAAACTAGGCTTGGAGCTTTACCAAAATCTTTCTGAAAATCCACATGTTTTACATCCATTGCTTCACTTTCATTTGTCTCCCAGTCTGTTTCTCAAACATAATTCCCATTTCATAAACGTGTGTTAGTGTGATCTATGACCATTACTTTCAGTCCCAATAATTTCTCCCAAACGATTTACTTACTATGTTCTATGTTCCATGTACTATTTCGTTTTCCACGCCAGACTTGGTTTTCCTGGTATTGTCAGAAAGTTCTGTGAAGACAGAACTGAAGTAGTGGATTCATGGTTTTGTCATTTCCCTGTTTCCCATTCTCCATTCTCTGGTTTCAAACTGGAAAAAAACTTGCACTTTTTTTCATACTTCTCACATTGACATAATTTGACAAGCTATAACAGTTCACGCTTATAACCTTTGTTAACATTATCTTCAGAAACCCATCAATTCTTGTGTTAAGCTGCTCAATCATTGACCTTCCACACCATACACTCACAGGAGCATAGTCTCTGTGCCAACGGAAATACAGCACGATCTATATTAGTCCCACTTTCCGACAAAAGGCTCATAGCCTGGAATGTTTCGGCACTTCCAAGTGCTTGTCCAAGTACTTTTAACAGTTGAGAGGTTAACCTTGATAACTCCCCTCTCAGAAAGTACCTTCCAGACCCCAACACCCTCCGGGTGATGAAAAAGTCATCTTTAAATCCTCTCTGAACCTCAAACCCTTCACTTTAAAAGTGTGCTCCCTTGTTCTTGACCCTCTGTCTAGAAGGAACAGTTGCTGTCTGTCCACCCTGTCGATGCCCCTTGTTAACTTATCCTTCTGAATCACATCCCCCTCAGCCTCCTCTGCTCCAAAGTAAACAACCCGAGCTTATCCAGCCTCTCTCCATCGCTGATATGCTCCATCCCAGGGAACATCCTGCTGAGTCTCCGCTGCAACCCCCTCCAGTACAATCCCATCCTTCCTTATAATGAGGCTCCCAGACCGACATACAGTACTCCATCATGGACTAAACCAAGCCCTGTATAGCACTAATAATCTACTCCCTGATTAATAAACGCAACACCCAAGGTTCAATTCTTAACCAGTCCATTACCCTGTTCAGTCACATTCAGGGATGTGTGGAGAAACACCCTCTGAGCTCCCTAGTGTGCTGCCAATCATTGTGTACACCCCATGTCTGGTTCCTCCTTCCAAAGTACATCACCTCATATTTATCAGGATCACATTCCATCTGCCATTGATCTGCCCATCTGATCATTCCACTTGTATTTTCCTGTAAAATCAGAACTTCCTGCTCACTGCCAAACACCCGGCCAATCTTTGTGTCAAACACAAACTTACTTATCACAACTCCCACCCCTCCACCCACACCCCCTCCAGATTCACATCTATACCATTTATGAATGCTACAAACAATAAGGGACACAGCACTGATCCCTGTGGTACACCAGGGGACTCTGGTCTCCAGTCACACAAACAGCCTTCTCCCAAAACCCTCTGCCTCCTGACACTAAGACAATTTTCGCTGTAACTTTTCAAGTTATCCTTGATACTCTGGGATTTTACTTTATTTTTTTTCAGTTTCCCATGCGGAACTTTGTCAAAGGCATTGCATCAAAACTAAATAAGCGACCTCCTCAAACTAATTGAATCAACTCCATTAGTGTGACTTCACTCTGATAAAGTCATGATGATTATCCCTGATCAAGCCTTGCCATTCTGATTGGAGTTCAATTTTCTCCTTCTCTATTTTCTCCAGTAGTTTCCCGAACAGTGATTTAATACTCGCTCGTCTAGAGTTTCCTGGTCTATCTCTACCACCCTTACTGTGAAGTGCAATCATAATAGCTGTTCTCCAGTCCTCTGGCACCTCCCCTATCGTCAGATTCTAATTAAAATTTCCAGTCAGCGTCTTTCCTCCCTTGACTCCAACAGTATCCAGAACTGCAGATTGGTCCAATTTTATACCAGACAAAGCCTCAAACCACCGCTCGTATTTTGCATCAATCTCTTTTCAAGAGCTTTCCAGTCCATCTTCTCGAATTCTGTACCTGCATCCTGCTTCTCCCAAGTAAACCAGCCGTGATTTTTACATGTAACAATCTATCAATGTTCTCCGGGTTGACACACAGATTGCCCCTTTGGTTTCTAATGGACACTAACTGATTATTATGTTCTACTTGTCCGTGTAGAATATCATGGGATTCTCCCTCATCTCTCCTGCTTGCACTTCTCCATGTCCCTCGGTTGTTGTCTCCCCTCTATGTTTCTAAGTTTCAGTAAAATCACCTCTCATCTTTTGAAACTCGAGATCACAGGCTGAGTTTTCACATCAGACAATCTTGCCATTTTAGGGATTAATCTGGAGAATACCTTTTGCAGTTCGTCTGTAGTATATTCTATCTTAGATTGGGACTCCAAACGGTACACAATATTCTCAGTTTAGTCTCAGCAACACTCCGTGCAGCTGGTGCATGGCAACTTCTTTATTTCAATTACATTCACATGAATGTAAACCTAATTTTTCGTTTCCTATTTGCTTGTGTTTAGATTACATTGCATTACAGTGAGGGAAACAGGCCCTTCGGCCCAACAAGTCCACACCGACCTGCCGAAGCGCAACCCAACCATACCCCTACATTTACACCTTACCTCACACTACGGGCAATTTAGCATGGCCAATTCACCTGACCTGCACATCTTTGTGACTGTGGGAGGAAACCGGAACACCCAGAGGAAACCCACGCAGACAGGGGGAGAATGTGCAAACTCCACACAGTCAGTCACCTGAGGTGGGAGTTGAACCCGGGTCTCTGGCGCTGTGAGGTAGCAGTGCTAACCGCTGTGCCACTGTGCCGCCCAATTCTTCCCAATTCCTTTCACTTTAACTTTTCTTATGACGTTAGTGGGAGAGTTCTTAAAAAAAAGATCCTCTTGAATATCCAACTATACGTTATCCATTAGCTCCTCATTGCCTACGTCCACAAGAATCATCTTCAAACCATTCCAGAAAATGTTTGCCACTTATGGTTTTCGTTTCATCGATGCATTATCATCCTCCCCAGTTTTCCCATTACCTTCTATATATCCAGTAACACGTTCTTTATAATCGAACCCAACAGACACCCGACCGCGGATGACAAGTTACTGATCTGTAGTTCACCACTCTCCATCTTCATCCTTTCTTAAACTGTTGGATAATATTTATAAACTTTGCCTTATCCAGACTGGCTAAATATCTTTCGGGAATGTATTGGAAAACAACGTGATAATCTACGATGCAATCAATATGTCAATTGCTGCTTCCTCTGAAATTCTTGTATGAAGTACATCTGATCTGTCAGATTTATAAATACTCAATCCAGCTTTCTTTTAAAACATGACCTCCAGTCCATCTTCTCGAATTCTGTACCTGCATCCTGCTTCTCCCAAGTAAAACAGCCGTGATTTTTACATGTAACAATCTATCAATGTTCTCCGGGTTGACACACAGATTGCCCCTTTGGTTTCTAATGGACACTAACTGATTATTCTGTTCTACTTGTCCGTGTAGAATATCATGGGATTCTCCCTCATCTCTCCTGCTTGCACTTCTCCATGTCCCTCGGTTATTCTCCCCCCTCTATGATCTTAGACTTTACTTACACAAGTCCCATGGTCACTTGGTATTTCTGGGAGAATTTCTGGATATTCTGCCTTGAACTGTTTCTTTTCCCTGTGATTTCTCTGTTATCTTCAATAAATTATTCTGTCCGCACACCCACTGTTCCATATTTGACCTTGTTTTTATTTTTGTTTCATACACTGATGTACTTTTTTTTAGCAGTCTTTATATTTTTCTTTTGTTTGTATGCTTTTTCGCTGTTTGCTTTTCTTTTCTTGGTCATCCGTTGCTGGGTCCTATATTTCTCCGAATCCATTGGCTTACTATGGTACTTGACATTTTTCGAAGCTAATTCCTGTGATCTAATAGATAGTTGAAGGTGAGGCTGAAAGGGTGAGGTCAGAGAGGCGGGTGGATCAGATTGATCGGAAGGAAGATGAACACATAGGAACGTTCAAAAGGGGGGAGGATGCTGAGTTGGAAGATTGGACTGGGATAAGGTGGAGTTAGGGTAAATGGGGAAACTGGTGAAACCTACATTAATCTCCTGTGGTTGGAGGGTCCCAAGGTAGAAGAGGAACCTTTCTTCATCCATGCTTCGGGTGGTTAGGGTTTGGCGATGGAGGAGGCCCAGGACTCTCACGTCCTTGGCAGAGTGGAAAGGGAAGTTAACGTGTTCAGCCACAAGGCGGTGGAGTTGGTCAATGTGGCTATCCCAGATATGTTCTCTGAAATGATACACCTGCCTTACCAATGTAGAGAAGACCACACTGACTTTAACGTATGTAGTAGATGAGGCGTTCTGTCTCCCTTCATCACCTTTCACTTTCAACCCACCTTCATCTACCTATCGCATTCCTAGCTACCTCCCCCCTGCCACACCGCCTTCTCATTTATCTCTCAGCCCCCTTCATCATAAGCCTCATTCCTGATGAAGGGCTTATGCCCAAAACGTCAATTCTCCTGCTCCTAGTACGCTGCCTGACTGTGCTTTTCCAGGACCACACTCTTTGACTCTGATCTTCCAGCACCACACTCTTCGACTCCGATCTCCAGTATCTGCAGTCCCCAATTTCTCGTCATACCTTCAGGGCTTGCATGATTCAGATTTATAACGGTTACTTCAAATAAAACAAAAACTACCGTGTACTCAAACAGCATAAAAGAAAACCAATGCATTGTGGTCACGGTTCCCAAAAGGTCCTTTACAGCAAAGTTTTCAATTAGTTCTTTTGATCATTCAACATCAATTTCTAAATAACCTGATCTCTAGCTCAGTGCTCGACAAAATGTTAATGCCAGCTATCTAACACATGCTCATGAAATCCATTTTTCCCAGCATGAGCATTCAGTTGGGTTAACACAGTTTAGATATAATGTAAACAGGACATTATTACTGCAGTACCTACAAATGTGTATATCTCATTTCCCGTTTTTAAACATGTCCAGCATTTGTATAGCAGCTTTCACTTTGATATATAACTCCCATCAATGTTTCCTTCTCCTTGCTGTTTTTTGCACTCCACCTTACTAGATTCTGGAGAATCTGAGCGATGTGGGAGTTGGGGAGATTAATGGTAGAGATCATCTCGCCACATCATTTATGATCTTCTGAAGCATCATTGTGACATTTTCTCCAGATCTCCCGTGATGCTGATGGAGTAGAGAAGGACAATGATCGTTCATAACTGCTCTGTATTTCCCCCAGAGAGCTGAGACTGCTCTAACCTGGGTGGGAACCTTACAGCAGGCTGGTAAAGCATTGCTGCTGCTGTACAGGATCTTAGTGAGATCATATCTGGAGTAGTGTGTACAGATTTAGCCTCTTCAATGAAGAAAGGATGTTGTTATGTTGGAAGCAACTCAGAGATGGGTCCCTCAGCTGATTCCTGCAATGAAGGTGCTAGCTTATAACGAAAGGATGATCAGGTTCATCCAGTAGCCATTGGAGTTTACAAAAATAAAGGATGAACTTATTTCAACATAGAGAATTGCACAGATCGTGGGGGAATCCATTCCGTTCTCCAGCCTGTTACACAGGAACAACAGGAGGATATTCAGGCCTGTTACACCAGAATAGGACGACACTGTTCAGCCCCTCGAGCCTGATGTATATTTATAGGAGGAGGCCAATCAGCCCCTCGAATCTATAACACTGGACCCAGAGTAGGCCATGCTGCACCAGTATCCTGTTACACAGCAACAGGATCAGTCCATTCAGCCTCCTCAAGTCTGTAACCTAGGAACTGGAAGTGGTCACACAGTGACTGGAGATTGTTCCACTGGGATAACAGGAGGCCATTCAGACCCACCGAGTCGGTTGCAAGGGAAATGTGTTATGATAAAAACTATCTGAGACTTCTTTCATGAGAAAGGAGGAGGTAATTCAGACACGTGTCTGATGTATGGGAACAAGAGAAGACCAATCGCTCCCTTCGTCCCATCTCTGGGATACATGAGGAGACCGTTCAGTATCTCCACCGATTATGGAGAAAAATGAGAAGACCCATCAGCCCCTCAAAATGTTACACAGCAACGGGAAGATTCCATCATCCCCCACCCCTCTAACGCATCAACAGGAGGTGGTCATTCTGGCCTTGGAGATGACAACATGGAAACACCAGAAAGACTTCATCCCATCGATTTTGTACACCAGCAGGATGATGAGTCCAGTCAGCTACACATACAGCTTATGCAGCAATTGGAGCACATCTCTTAAAACTCTGCTCCTTCACACTCCAAGTGACCCCATTTCTCTCCGTACATATGGAATGTTTTGAAGTGTTTGGTTGGTGATGGGGATGCTGTTTTCAAACATGTATTAAGGGTTCGGCCTTTATCCAAGATACATTCATTCATTTCTACATGGAGATCCGAAGACGATGGGAATGCTGTCTGCTTGTGAATGAAGGAACTGTGGCTGCTGTCAGGACAGAGGTATTCACCAACATAGTGTACTGTGCATGGACACACGGTAACATTAACAGAGAGAGAGCTCCTTCACTTCCTCTACCTCTCCCCATTGATATGGGTACTCTGCAGATGCCATGTACACAATCGGGAATCCCATTATACTGGATACACCCGGCAGCTCCCTGCTGTGGGGGAAACGATGTATTTACCTCATCCACCATATATATATCCTCCATCACCGAATGGTTACATTGATGGCAACATACTGGGAGATGATGGCTATGTCACCCAGTCCTGCTTGGAAAGTTCCAGAAGATAGAAGCTGAATGAAACTGTGACCCGAACAGCCACTGGCAGCACCATCCTTTCCCCTGGGGGGAAGCTGCAGGACGCGTTAAAGGACGTGACACTGCTCTGTGACCAGCTCCTTGTTCAATCAGTGTCCCCTTACACTCTGCTCCTGGGTTAAGTGTAGCTTGCGAGGCTGTTAATGGAAAACTCGGGTGGGTCCAACAGATCCCTTTCCACACATACACTAACTCTGTGTTTTCAGAGTTTCCCCACTCTGTCACCTTTGCTCCATTTGTTGCTCATGTTCCTGACCCAGATGCTGTAACTACAGTCCCCAGGCTCCACCCAAAGATGGGTCAGCAAATCCTCATGTCTCCCTGAATGTCTCAGGCAGCTCACAGCACAAACCTCCAGCAAACCATCCCCAACCCCTCCACTAAATTTTCAATAAGAGTCAGTCAGAAACTCCTCATCTATAAGTGTTGTGGACCAGACCAGATCCCTGCAAAATATTTTAAGAAGGTCGCTTAGACCCAAACCTTTCCTTATTTTAAAAATAGATGTGAAGTTTGTGTTCCAGATATGTTGTGACTGGTCAAACCACTCGACATTAAGCAAAATATAATCTATTCAAATGCTTTAGTTAAAATACAATCAAAGAAAAGAACATTTTGAAATAGCTTATATGTTTGAACACTTACACAAACAATAGATACCGTACCTTCTTGGTATACACTCCTTGGCACAAAGATATATTCAAATACAGATACTAACATGCAGTTTTCCGATCGAAGAGATATCAACATCAACAGAGATCTCAGAGAGAAAAGCAGCTGGGGATCATGTATTGAAACTTCCAACCCTTCCCGGGATCCCCAACAGCTTCTGAAGGCTGCAGTTAAAAGCAAAACGAGAAAACCTGGTCTGGGAGAGCTGGCCGCTGCCCTTCCATTGTTACTAATGTTTTAATAAAACCTGAAGGCTTTCTCAATTATTTACTTAAACTGTTTTCAGACAGCAGTTCTGCACCTCTGTCTTTATAACCTCTCTTCAAAAAAAAATCCCAAGATAAAATAACCTTTTTATAGTGATAGTATACTCACAACTCCACCTTTAATAAAATGATCCATCAATATACAAAAAGGGATTCATTTTAGACCTCCTAATCTTCCTCTCTGAGTAGACTGGCAGGAATGGCGGGATTACCTTACACTGAAAAACTGAAGTGACTGGGCTTGTATACCCTTGAGTTTAGAAGACTAAGAGGGGATTTGATTGAGACAAATACGATTATGAAAGGATTGGACACTCTGGCAGAAGGAAACATGTTTCTGCTGATGGGTGAGTGCCGAACCAGAGGTCACAGCTTAATAATACGGGGTAGACCATTTCGGATAGAGATGAGGAGAAACTTCTTCACCCAGAGAGTGGTGGCTGTGTGGAATGCTCTGCCCCAGAGGGCAGTGGAGGCCCAGCCTCTGGATTCATTTAAGAAAGAGATGGATAGAGCTCTCAAAGATAGTGGAATCAAGGGTTATGGAAATAAGGCAGGAAGAGGATATTGATTAGGAATGATCAGCCATGATCATATTGAATGGTGGTGCAGGCTCGAAGGCCAGAATGGCCTACTCCTGTACCTATTGTCTATTGTCTATTGACTGCAATGCATATATATTACATTGACTCTGAGCATACAAATGTTCACGAGATTCGATTTCAGTCATTTTACTCCTGCCACAGAATGCCTTTGTCTTTCTTCACTCAAGTTTCCACAACGTGTCAAACCTTAGGTTTTCTAACCCCGTCACATGTATAATCTCATATTGAATGGCGGAAATAATAAGCTCAGTCGACACAGACTGGTATTTTTCTCCCAAAACATCTCCAAAAACTTGAAGGGGTCACGATCAGTGAAAACGATTTGTCTCAGATACGTTATTTGCAATTTAAATGCTGAAATGTTGTAACACCAGCACCAAGCTCAAGGCCTCCTTCCCCATTGGGGAATCAATCTGTTGGTGTTTCCACTGGACACTCCAACCACACGTTACATAATGGAGCACTTCTCATCTCTCCCATAGTCCTTCTGAATGACATAGCTCCTCATGTCTCAGCAGAAAAGAATTACCTCCTTCTTTGCCTCTTAATGCTTTAACCTCTTTACCTGCTACTCCTGGCCTATGCCAGTAAACCTTACTCTCACAGGGATTAGATTAGATTAGATTACTTACAGTGTGGAAACAGGCCCTTCGGCCCAACAAGTCCACACCGCCCTGCCGAAGCGTAACCCACCCATACCCCTACATCTACATTTACATTTACCCCTTACCTAACACTATGGGCAATTTAGCATGGCCAATTCACCTGGCCTGCACATCTTTGGACTGTGGGAGGAAACCGGAGCACCCGGAGGAAACCCACGCAGACACGGGGAGAACGTGCAAACTCCACACAGTCAGTCGCCTGAGGCGGGAATTGAACCCGGGTCTCAGGCGCTGTGAGGCAGCAGTGCTAACCACTGTGCCACCGTGCCACCGTGCCGCCCAAAAACAGAATCTCTCTAAGGGTCATAGGTTTTCTCTGTTTTAATACCCTTCCCCAACTTTCAAAATTTGTTTGATCCTTTCAAACACAACGTGCGTTTAACCAGGCATGCTATTTTAGATTCCTGAAACACTGTCTGTCAGCTTCTGGCACAAGATCATATGCACTTCAAATGGCTTTCTTTACCTCCTCAAACTCAGCAGATACCTCCTCTGATAGGGATGCAAATGCCTATTAGCTTTGTTTGAATCAACTAAATCCACATGTTCTCTGGCAACTGCATTTGTTTAGCCACTTTCTGAAATGATATTAAAAAGGCACCCTCCATCATTCTCATCAAATCTAGATAATACCTGGATGTATTTAAACAGATCCCCATCAGTCCTTTGGCTATATAGGGTTGCTCATCCTCACTATCCTCCTTATCCAGCCGACTGTCTGCCTTCATCTCCACCTTCTATGTCAACTTTCCTCTCGAATTACTAACTTTTGAAGTTGAAACTCTCTGCTTTTCTTCTCTCTTTTTCTCTCTTTCGTCTTCATTTCCTTTTCTTTTATTTCTACTTTTCATCATAATTCAAACTGTTTCAATTCCTTTTCATGTTCAAGGAGCATCATTTGAAATTGAATTCTAGCCATTTCCAAAGACTCTGATGGCGTTTCCACCAAATGTAATTGCCGAGCTATAGCTGTACTTAACTCTCATTTTCTCACAGACAAACACAACCCCAACTCCAGCTTGTCCGTCAATTTCTACAGCTTCCCTTCATTACCTTTTGTAAAACCCCTAACTTTACTTCTTCCACACCCAGAGAACTCTTAGTGACGAAAATTGTCTTCATACTCAACACACTGTTTAAACCATCCGAATTCAACATCCGGAACCAAAGACACTAACAACTACCATACAGGACCTTTAAACCCAATACCCTCCCAGTGCATACTCTCCAGTGTTTGCATGAGCTTATTCTGGATTCTCTAGTTTCCTCCCACAATCCAAAAGTGTGCATGTCAGGTGAATTGGCCATGCTAAATTGTTTGTAGTTTTCAGGGATGTGTGGGATAGGTGCCTTAGTCGGGGTAAATGTGTAATAATAGGATTGAGGAATGGGTCTGAGTAGGTTACTCCTCGGATGGTTGGTGTGGACTTGTTGGGTCGAATGGCCTGTTTGCGGACTGTAGGGATTGTAATTCTAAACCCAATTTGGTGCTACCGATTTAGAACCAGATAAGAGTCTCCAGTTTGCAATAGACCAACCAGACTGACTCAAACTTGTTTAAGGAGCTATCTTGGATGCCAACCTTTCCTTATTTTAAAGGAAGATGTGAAGTGGGTGTTCCAGATGTGATGGTACTCGTCAAACCACTCGCCATTAAACAAAACACAATGTATTTAAACACTGTAATCAAAATCCATACACAATGAAGAGGAATTTAGACTAACTTAACTATTGGAAACCATAACAGAATAATGGATACAGTACCTTCTACAAAAGAACTGTTCCAATATACTACAATCACCTAAACACACCCCTTGGCAAAAAGGAAGATTCAAACATGCATTCTTGCATACAGTTCTCCAATCCAGGAGGAAAGAGCATCAAGTGAGCTTCCAGAGAGAATAGCAGCTAGGGATAATTTACTAAAACTTACACCCGTTCTGGGACCCCAAGCACCTGGTGATTATTATTGCTACAATGAAAAGAAACCTAGAAAGCCTGGTCTATGCGAGCTGGCCATGGTTACTACTATTTATTAAAAACCTAAAACCCCCATAAGTTATTTACTTGAGCCGTTTTCAGTAGGAAGTTTGGCCTTTAAGACCTCTTACTAAAAATAAGGAGAAAATAACATTTTATTAAAAAAGTGACAGCATTGTCAGGCAATTTAGATGCCTGGTCCTTTACTCAGTGGTCTTTCTCGTGTTACTGATCGCAAGGTCACCTGAGAGGGACAGCCACAGGATCACACCAAGGTACAAGGATGTATCTCATAACTTCTGAAATACACCTGTCCATGAACCAGCACATGGGACACACCGGGAAGTGAACAACAGCCTGACACACGCCATTTCATTATTTCTGAGCTACACAATGCCAGCACTCGATACACTAGGGAGACAAAACCCAAGGCCAGGGAAAGATACAAAGGGGCAGAGAGATTCACATTAAAGACAGAAACAGGCAGTTAATTAACTGAAAAGATGTTGTGTAAATTTGGGGGAAAAGACAGGGCAGTGGGACTAACTGCAGAAGTGAGATCTTCGTGAGTAAAATTACAACAATGAGAACATTGAATAAAGGCATTGTCAGATCAGCTGAAATGGTTTGTTACATCAAATTCTGAATCTGCTTCACAGAACACCACAAACAACATAAACTGGACAAGATGACAGCCCAGCATGGAGAGCTGTGCACACCATGCTAGTGTGTTGCTCAGTGAACTGCACTATCTGGAGAGTATTGAAAACAATACTCACATATGCTAACTATACTCGCATCAGATTACTGCCTATAATTGGAAGGTTTGCTCTCTCTCTGTGTTCATCAGAGACTGAGAGAGTGTGCGCGATAGGCGTGATTGAATGCGAAACTCATTGTTTGAGAAGGAACGCACATGGAGAAAACAATTTTAAATAAGAACAGCTGGCAGGCTTTTTGTTTATCAATAGAGAGAACGAGGGAAGTTTCATGGACAGATGAGATAAAGTGTTTGAGAATGTTAAAATAAAGGCATTGCCAGACACAACAGCAATATACATCCGTGTGCACATGAATGACAGATGGATGGGAGTTTGGTGTGAGTTCGAATCAGATTTGCTTCGGCAGGTTTGAAGCCGGGAGCGTCAGCAGCAGATTATTGGCTTCATTAAGCCTGTACTTCATAGCTCAAGGTTCAAACAGCAGATGCAATAAACCAGTTAGATATATTCTGGAGTAGTGAGTATTTCAAGTTAGAAATGTCAGGGAATGGTGTCAAGAATCAGCTCATTGTCAAAGGGATCTCCCACAGTTGTGACTTGTCTGCTTCAACTGCAGATATTGGCCAGGGATGGGATGGAAACAGTGGAAGGAAGTGGAGTTTGTAACCAGAACAGTAGACAGTGACCTCCATGCTCTTAACAGCAAAGGCAATGATACGATGCATTATGATTCTCCCCTGAAACTGAATAGTTCAACATAGAGATCCGTGAGTAACACTGCCAGAGCAGAGAGCGAGACAGTAATTGAACACCTTCATTGATGCAGTTAGCAGTGGTCTGTAGAGTGAATATCTAGATTGAGAGATTGGATTGGATTGGAACAATAATAGTGGCAGGAAGTGTAGACGATATGAAATAACTATAATACAGTCATAACTGGTTTATAAAAAAATAAATCTGGATAGTGACACTCACCAGGAACACCAACGATAGCCAGGAAGGGATAATAAAAGTATTGAATAATGAGAAGAGCGAAATAGATCCGCAATGATAATGACATCCAATCAAATGCAGAAAGATACCAAATATAATCGGATAAGCTCCTGTCTATTATTGGAATATTCCTGACTAATGTTCTCAGATTCTGATCCATTGTTGGAATATTTCAGTCTAATGTCCTCAAATTCTGATCCATTGTTGGAACATTCCAGTCTAATGTTCTCAGATTCTGATTTCCCCTCCCCTCTCTCTGGATCTGCTGATCCCTGTCAGTGCTGTCGTTGATGCTCCGCTCAAGGAGCCCATTTATCATTAAAAGATGGAAACCCTCCACTGGGATAATTACAATCCATGGAGATTGGCATTAATCGCAGTCACTGAACAAATAGACTCAGTTAACCAGTTCAATACATCACTTTGCATATACTGGATGCAATGGATGAGGGTTGCTGAGGGATGGACCATAAATCTTTCAATATTTTATATCTTTTTTTCCTTGTATCTGAGCGTATTAACAGAACACTGTATATTCCATTCTGTTTATGAAAGGAGGCAGTTATAAAATAACATATCGGCTGCATAATAAAGGGGGGGGGGGGGGTGTGGTGGGCAAGATTCTAGATACCGGAACACAAAGTATGGTGCTTATTGACCAGTGTGAGGCTACTCCTGGTTTTAATGCCCTGTTATCAAATCCTTTCATAACCTTGAGATAGAGCATTGGGACTGCTGCTCAGGAACAGGCCGAAGAAATTCTCTTCCAATGGGCCTATTACAGAGGAGAAGAGAAGACCATTCAGCCCATATTAGCCTGTTGCTACTTGAAAAGGTGGAAAGCTGGAATATTGGCACATTTTGTCAACAGAATCATTCAGAACAAAGAGATGTGTTGCTGCAGCTGCATAAAGTGTAACTGAGAGGGCACCTGCAGTACATTGTGTTGTCTGTGTTTCTGTATCTGAGAAAGGATGGACCTCCACCAGATACAGTTTAACGGCTGCTCACAATCCATGGGTTGCTGTGTCTCGGATCTGTTACACAGGGACAGGAGGAGGCCGTGCAGCCTCTCGAGTGTGTTTAGAAGAACTGGAGGAGTCCATTAAGCCTCTTGAGTCTATTACAGAGGGACAGGAGGAGCCTGGTCAGACTTTCGAGCCCGTTATAGAGGGGCAGGAAGTGTTGATTTAACTTTCAAGTCTGTTATACATAAATATTAGTTTTAAGTTAGTTGTGGAATAGGAAATACCTGATGTCAACATTTAAGTTCAAACTTTGAACAAGGCCAATTTTGAAAGTGTTAGGTGAGCCCTCTGAAAGACTGATTGGGGTACCCTATTCACAGCTAAAGGGGTGGTTGGTAAATGCAAGTCCATCAAAACGTGATTTCAGAGAGTCCAGAGCCAACGTGTTCCTATTAGTGAGAGGGGCAAGGCTGGTGGGTGCAGGGAGTGCTGGATGGCCAGATATATTGATGTTATGGTCAAGGTAAGGAAGGAGGCATATGTCAGGTAAACAGAGCTGAGATTAAGTGAATCCCGAGAGGAGTATAAGGGCAATAAGGGTATAGTCAGCAGGGAATTCGGGCCAGAAAAATGTGGACACGAGATGGCTTTAGAAATAGGGTTAACGAAGCAGTGAAGAAATTCTACAAATCCTGTAATGGTAAAAGATTAAGTAGGGTGAGAACTGGGCCCCTTAAAGATCAGTAAGACTACCTATGTGTGGAACCACCCGAGATTGTTGGGATATGAAACAAAAATTTCTCCTCAGTATTTAATGAGGATGAGGTTACAAGAGCGAGAGAATGAATAAATATACAGTGAAACATTGAAAAGTGTCTATACTACAAGGAGGTGTTTGACATTTTAAAACACATAAAGGTGAACTAATCCCTGGGACCTGATCATTTGTATCCCAAATGTTTGTGAGAAGCTAGGAAAGAAATTGGTCAGCATTTTGCTGATATATTTGTATCATTGATTTCCACAGGTGAGGTGTCAAAAGACTGGAGGGCAGCTAACATTGTGTCATTATTTTAAAAGTAAGGAAAAAAAACAGGTAACCATAGATCGCTGAGCCTGACGTCAATGGTGACTAAATTGTTGGAGGGGATTTTGTGGGAAAGGATGTAAATGCATTTGGAAAGACAAGGACTGAAGAGGGCTTTGTACATTGGAGATCACGTCTAACTGACTCGGTGTAATCTTTTGAGGAAGTGATGAAGATGATTGATGAAGACAGGCCAGTGGATGTTGTCTTTATGGAATTCAGTAAGATTACCAAAATGTTCTACATGGTAGACTGGTTAGCAAGGTTAGACTTCCTCGGATCCAGGGAGACCTCGCCATTTAGATCCGAAATTTTCTTGAATATTGGAGACAGGGCGTGACAGTGGATATTTGTTCATTAAACTTGGAGACCTGTGACCAGTGGCTTTCCGCAAAGATCAATAGTGGGTCCACTGCCTTTTGTCACTGATACAAATCATTTACATTTGAGTATATGAAGTATGGTCAGTAAGGTTGTAGATAATTCCAAACTTGGTGGTGTAGTCGACAGTGAAGAATGATCTCTCAGACGATAATGGGACCTTTGTTAGGTGAACCGAGGAGTGGCAGATAGAGTATATTTTAGTTACATATGAGGTATTGCATTTTGGCAAGACAAATCAAGGTAAGACTTACAGGTAGTGCCCTGTCGAAAGCTGCTAGTGAAGGAGAACTCCATTGAAATGATCGAATCCCTACAGTGAGCAAACAGGCTTTTCGGACCATCGAGACCACACCGAACCTCTAAACAGTATCCCACTGGACAAACACCTGCCCTATCCCTCTGAGCCTGCATTTTCCATGGCTAATCCACCTACCCTACACAACCCTGGGTATGGTGCGCAATTTAGCATGGCCAATCTACACTTACCTGTATATCTTTATACAGTTGGAGTAAAACATAGCACCCGCAGGAAACTCACTCAGACATGGGGAGAATGTACAAACCCCACACAGCGAGTCATTCAATGATGGAATTATACCCAGGTCACTGCCCTGTGAGGCAGCAACGCTAGCCTCGTGGTGCAGGTTCTCCGTTCCTTGAAAGTGCCGTCACAGGTAGACAGCGCAGTGATGAAGGCATTTGGTGATATTTCCTTTATTGGTGCGTGCTTTGAGTCGAAGCATATGCATGACATGTTAAATCTGTCCAGGACATTGGTTTGGCCACTTTTGTAATATTGCCTTTAATTCTGTTCTCTCTACTGTCGGAAAGATGTTGTCAAACTTGAAAGGGTGCAGAAGAGATTTAAATGAATGTTGCAGGTGTTGGAGGGTTAGAGTTTCATGGAGAGTTTTAATAGGCTGGGGCTATTTTCAAGTGTTGAGGCTGGGGGTGGGGGTGGGGGATCCTTAACGGGGTTAAAAAATCATGAGGGGCATAGATAAGGTAAACAGTCAATGTCTTCCCAGGATAGACAAGTCCAAACTTAGAAGACAAAAGTTTAAGGTGAGAGGAGAATGATTTAAGCAGGGACATGAGGGACAACATTTTCACACAGAGACCGCTGTGTGTATGGATTGAACAGACAAAAGAGGTGGTGGAGGCAGGTACAGTTACACCATTTAAAAGGCATTTGGATGGATACATGCATGGGAAGGGTTTAGAGGGAGATGGGCCAATTGCTGGCAAGGGGGACGAGATTAATTTAGGATATTTGGCGGTATGGATGACCAGACGGAAGGATCTTTTTCCGTACTGTACATCTCTGAGAGTCTATTGACTCTTCAGTGTATAACACGGGAACAGGAGGAGGTTATTTAGCTTCTGAATTCTGTCAGTCCGCTGGTTTGCTCAATTACAGAGAGTCAAATACAAAAATACATCATTCAGAATTTGATGGTGTTTTACAGAAACAGGAGAAAGGCTTTTAGTCAAGAAAAAGCTGTACAGAATGTGAAGAGGCCATTCAGTCCCTCACCTCCATTCCACAGGAGCAGCAGGTGAGCACAGAGCTATTGGAGCCTGTTACTCAGGAGCAGGAGGAGGACATCTATTTTCACAAACTTGGGATCATGCGTGAATCATTCAATTGCTTGAAACTGGGACACAGGGACAGGAGGCAGTCACTCAACTGTTCGAGACTGGGGCACAGGAACAGGAGCCAGTTATTCAACTGCTCAAAACTGGGGCACAGGGATATCTGCAGGCTAGTGAGGATCCTGTTACGCAGGGACAGGAGGAAGTGACTCACTCCCCACCAGTATGGGACACTGGGAGAGAAGGGGAGTTTGCTTGGAACAAAGAGAAATATATGATAAGTTGCATCAGTGGTCCATTCAATCCTGCCCCACCATTCACTAAGACCACGGCTGATCTGATGGTGATTCCCTCATTCCATTTTACAGAGCTTCCCCTCTCTGCAGCCTGTGCTCCATTTGTTGGTCATGTTGCATGCTGTAACAACAGTTACCATGACTCATCCAGAGGGTCGGGTCTAACTGGATGAGTCAGGACTTGAAGGGTCCAATCACAAGAATTAAAACAAAAATAAACGCATAGCCGGGTGTTTAGTTCTCTGACATAACCATTACATATTCAGGATGGAGCACTGGGTAGATCCGGCTAGTGTACTGCTGAATGCAACCCAGCAAGGTCCAGAGTGAAACTCTGTGCAGCCCACACCAATGCTGGATCTATAATCCTGGGCTTAATGTCGAGCGTGGGGGGCTGTGCAGTCCGCACTGGTTCATTCGTATATAAACTCAGGCTGTTGCATTGTTCAGTAACACTGTGTTACATCGCAGCTCAGTGTGGGGAAACTTGCGACCAATGTTGGAACTGACAGGATGTGCAGCTCCCATCCATTTACAGCTCCATATCTCCAATATGCCTTGACAAGGGATGCTGCGAATGTGAAAGTCACTGCGAGGAAGAGATGTAAATGGAAACAATTTAAATACCAATAGTTCTGATTAAGGCGTGTATCACTCTAGTATTTAAAGATGAAATAACTGAGATAATATCCAATGAGATTTTGTAAATGATGCAAACAATAAGAGGGGTTGGTGACGTTATAGTGGTTGCACTATAAGCCTTCAAATAATCAATGGGAATTAGAGGAACAAATATGCAGGAAGACTGGCGTGACTTGCAGGAGCAATAGGGTTGTCATAATAGGTGATTTTAATTATCCTAACATAGACTGGGACTTCCAGAGGGTTAAGAACTTAGATGGAACGTAATTTGTTAAGTGTGTTCAGGAAAGCTTCCACAAGCAGCATGTACAGGGTCCACCTCGGGAAGGGACAAACTCGACCTACTGTTGGGAAACAGGGCAGGATAGGTGACGGAGGTAAAGTGGGAGAGCATTTTGGGAAAAGTGACCAGAGATGTATTAATGTTAAAATAGGTATGGTAGGGAAAAAAAATGGCCCACAGATTCAAGTTCTAAATTGGGGCAAGGCGAATTTTGTTGACATTAGACAGGGGATTTCATGGCTTGATTGGAGTAGTGTGTTTCCAGACAAAAGGATCCCGGGAAAGTGGGAGGGCTTCAAAAGTGAGGTAGCTCGAGTTCAAGGTCTGCATGTTCCTGTGAGGGTGAAGGGAAAGTGAGGCTGGAAGAGAGAACCCTGGATAACAAGAGATATTGCGGCTCTGAGCAGAAAGAAAGGAGGCATCGCTCAGGTACAGGCAGCTGGTTCCAAGGGAATCCCTGGAGGTACACATGGGTTAAAGGAGTTTACTGAAGAAGGAAATCAGCAGGGCTAAAATGGGGTATCAGATAGCCTTGGCTGAGCAGATGAAGATGAATCCAGATTCAGTATAGTAAATAAAAAGAACAACTAGAGAGAGATAGGACGCCTTAAAATCCAAAATGGGCATGCATGTGTAAAACCTCAAGAGATGGGTGAGGTCCTCAATTTCCCCTCTGTGTTTATCATGAAGAAAGACATGAAGACCTGTGACCTTTGGGAGGTTAGTTGCGATATCTTGGCACAGTCAATATCACAGTAGAGGTGTTGTTGGAAATATTAGAATGCATAAAGTCAGATAAATCTCTTGGTCCTGACCAGATATATCTAAGAGCACTGCACAAGGCGAGAAAAGGTAGTTCAGGGGCAAGGTCCCGGAAGACTGGGCAGTAGCAAATGTAGTGCCCTTATTCAGAAGGGCTGCAAAGAAAGGCCTGGGAAATATAGACCAGTAAGCTTCACATCTGTATTCGGTAAACCGCTTGAGAAGGTTCGGAGATATAAGATATGGATGCATTTGGGAAGACAGAGTTTGACTTGGAGCAGTCAGCATAGCTTTGTGCGTGGCAGATCATGCCTGACAAAGTTTGATAGAGATTTTTGAGGAAGTGACCTGGAAGGTTGATGAGGAAAGATGGTGGACATCGTCTATATGGATTTCAGTAAGGTCTTTGATAAGGTTCCACATGGTAGGCCGCTCTAGAAGGTTAGATCGCATGGACTCCAATGTAAACTGGCAAATTGGCGACACAATTGGCTTAATGTTCTGAAACAAATGGCTTTGGTGGAGGTATGCTTGTCAGACTGGAGGCCTGTAACTAGTGGAGTGCCTTAGTGGTCGGTCCTGGGCCCATTGCTGTTTGTTATCTATATCAATGATTTGGACCAGAGTGCACAACGCAACGTTAGTAGGTTTGCAGATGACACTAAATTAGGAGACATCACTTACAGTGAGGAACGTTATCAGAAATTGCAGCAGTACCTTGATCAGCTGGGGAAGTGGGCTGAGAAATAGCAAATGGAGTTTAATTTAGATAAGTGTGACGTCTTGCATTTTGGAAAGTCAAATCCAGGGAGGAGTTTAATGACGAATGATAGTGCCTTAAGACGTGTAGTGGAACAAAAGGTCGTTGGAGATCAGGTGCACGGTTGTCTGAAATTTGAGTCACAGATACACAGGACAGTGAAGAAGGCTGTTGGCACATTGGCCTTCATCAACGCATTGAGTATAGAAGTTGGGACGTTATGCTGCAATTGTACAGGATGTTGGTAAGGCTGCAGTTGGAGTATTGTGTTCAGTTTTGTTCATCTTGCTCTAGAATGGATATTATTGAACTAGAAAGTATGCAGAACAAATTTCCAAAGATGTTTCCTGGGCTATAAGCTCTAAGTAATAGGCAGAGGTTGGAGAGGTTAGAACTTATTTCTTTACAGCTAAGGGAACTGAGGGGGTTCTTATAGAAGTGTAGCCCTTATAAAATCATGAGAGGCGTGCATGGAGTGAATACTTCAACCTTCTTTCTCAAGTTTGGTGAATCGTTGACTAGAGGACATCCATTAATGTTTGGAAAGGATAAAAAATATAAAAAGGAAACTGAGGGGCAACTTTTTTACATAGAGTGTGGTACACATATGGACTGAGCTGTCAGTGGACGTGATTGAGGTGGGTACAATAACAACATTGAAAAGGCAATTGGACAAATACACAGATAGGAAAGGATTCGAGGGATACAGAACAAGGGCAGGGAAATGGGGTGAGTCTGGATGTACATTTTGGTTGTCATGGACCAGCTAGGCCAAATGACTAGTCATACTGGCAATCTCGTGCAATATGACTGTAAATGAGTGTGTTTTGGGGTGGAGATAGGATGCGGGGGGGAGACTGAGATAAAATATCATGGAAGGATATGTTCACAGGTTTCAGAATGAAGACATTTCGATAGTATCATGCAACACGGGTCAGTATTTCGAAGAATTATGAGTGAAAGGGATATTGCTGTGAGTTCAGGCGATGGAGAGTTTTGGATGAGCATTTGTTCTGCAGCTTTGTAACTGGGAGTGAGGACAGCAGAGTCTTCGCCTCACTGGGCTGAATCTAACAAAAAACTGTCGCAGTGACATTTAAATTTGGTGTGACAGAGGGGTTGTCTGCACGAGGCCGAGCTAGTTTCCTGGTGCTGTCTTACCAAACTCATCTCATTAACTAGCCACCCCACTCCATAGTGTCCCTCTCATACAATGCCAACCCGATTCTGCCACCCATCATGACTGGAGGTACTCACAATCGCCCGGATGCCCCTGGATATTCTGTGATCATTGACACTGGTGCCATCTTGAAAAGGCCGATGGGCACACGGTTGCGCTTTCTCACTTTGGAGCTGCCCTGCACATTTTCCCCAAACATGGCAGCGAAGGGGAAATTACACCACGGTTTGTCGACAGCAACATGGAGATCCTGGTGGATGGGCAAGTACAAAAGGGGACCATTCTCTTCCCAGAGTGGGCCACACTACCAGACCCACCGAGCATGGTCTGCTCTCTCCACCTACCTCAGTGCAGTATCTACGGTCTGAAGAAATGTCCAGCAATACAGGAAAAGCATCAATAACCTTCCCCACTCTGGAGGGTTAAGGGTCACCGTGTTCTCTCTGCTCCCTCACACTCACTGTATATCTGTTCTAGCACCGACCCCCGAACAAGGCTCATGCTCCACCAATCTCACTACTGCATACAGCACCTTCCCTCTCTTTCTCTCTTGCCTTTCTAATGCCACCCACATAGTTATAGAATAGTCCTGGGAATGCCAATTATGGAATTTTCCAGGTATTGTTCCAACTTATTCCCAGTTTCAGGAAAACGGCTGTGCCCCAGTGTGTAACATGTAAGAGGATGGAGTAGAGATGTACGTTTGTCAAATCACACACAATTAAAATCCATCATGAGGCCATTCAGTATTTCAAATATGCTCCAAAGTTCAATACGTTTGGGGGTGATCTGATGGTTTTCTCAGCTCCATGTTAAAGGAACTTTTAGTCATTCAACCCCCAGGTTCCTGTTACTGAGCATTCGATTCTCAGACACTTCATACCCCGGGTTTCTTCTAGCACGTGTTCAGAAGGCATTTCCCATGGGGACGAACTCTGCTTACAATATATTTCATCTGATTTATAAATTCATATAACAGTCAGCATGCTTTCCACAGACCAATCAAAAACATGCACTTATTTTATGCTTATCGATATCCAATCACAATTAGTCATTCTGGTTATTTCACTGGTCTCACCTTATTGTATTCAGCCAAAGACAGCTTCCAAACACTTGCCTCATTATAAAATATGATCTCTAGCAGAGAACGTTTTTGTCTGAAATACACCTTTTCCCTTGTCATTAAAATTTCTCTTGCCCTTTGTCTGTGACTGATTCTGTGTGTAACAGTTACACAGTCTCCCGCTCAGTTGGCTGGATGGTTGGTTTGTGATGCAGAGGGAGGCAACCAGCGCAGGTTCAATTCCCCACACCGACAGAGGTTACCATGAAGGGGATGCTCTCTCAACCTCACCCCATCACCCGTGTTGGGACCTTCAATGTAAAGCATGAGTGATCTCTCTAAAAAAGAGTTATTTGGGACTCTAATCTATCAATGTTTGCATTTGAATTTTTTAACATTTATTTTATTGAAAAAGATATTTTATTATTTATATTAAACCAATAACAAAACAACTCAAATAACTGAACAAAATTACACCCATGTGCATGTATATACAAAATAAGTTAAAGTCTCTAAACGGACAGAAGAAAAACAAAAATAAACAATAAATAATCAATAAATAATATGGCTCAGCATAACAAAGTGATAGCTCTCGTTCTTCGAGAGCATGAACTGATACACATTCATACATTCACAATTTTTAATATGTGGTTCATTAGACAATATCGTCATGGCTATACAAAAGCCCTGTTTAGATTGTCAGATCAGCCTGTATCGCGGTAATCCAAAAAGGGTTGCCATATCTTATATAAATCTCTGCTTTTCGGTGCACTATATTTGTGAGAATGTCCAAAGGGATATTCCCCATGACGAGCTTATGATGACACAACAGACCCGGAGGTTTTTCAGACATCCAACACAACAGAATATTTTTACTAGCACAGGAAGTATGTGGCAGATACTAAAGGAGTATTGTGCATCAGTATTTACTGTGGAAAAGGATATGGAAGATATAAAATGTAGAGAAATAGATGGTGACACCTTGCAAAATGTCGATATTACAGAGGAGGAAGTGCTGGTTGTCTTGAAACGGGTAAAGGTGGAAAAATCCCCAGGACCTGATCAGGTGTACCCTAGAACTCTGTGGGAAGCTAGAGAACTGATTGCTGGGCCTCTTGCTGAGATATTTATAGTATGGATAGTCACAGGTGTGGTGCTGGAAGACTGGAGGTTGACTAACGTAGTGCCATTGTATGAGAAGGATGTTAAGGACAAGCCAGGGAACTATAGACCAGTGAGCCTGACGTTGGTGGTGGGCAGGTTGTTGGAGGGAATCCTGAGGGACAGGATGTGCATGTATTTGGAAAGGCAAGGACTGATTAAGGATAGTCAACATGGCTTTGTGCGTGAGAAATCATGTCTCATAAACTTGATTGAGTTTTTTAAGCAAGTAACAAAGAGGATTGAAGAGGGTAGAGGGGTAGATGTGATCTATACGGATTTCAGCAAGGGTTTTGATGAGGTTCCCCATGGGAGACTGAATGGCATGGTTAGATCTCATGGAATACAGGGAGAACTAGCCATTTGGATACAGAACTGGCTCAAAGGTAGAAGAAGAGGGTGGTGGGGGAGGGTTGTTTTTCAGACTGGAGGCCTGTGACAAGTGCAGCGCCACAAGGATCCGTGTTGGATTCAGTACTTTTTGTTATTGACATAAATGATTCAGATGCGAGCATAAGAGGTACAATTAGTAAGTTTGCAGATGACTCCAAAATTGGAGGTGTGGTGGAGAGCGAAGAGGGTCACCTCAGATTGACCAAATTGCCAATGGGCTGAGAAGTGGCAGATGGGGTTTAATTCAGATAAATGTGAGGTGCTGCATTTTGGGAAAGAAAATCTTAGCAGGACTTATACACTTAATGGTAAGGTCGCAGGGAGTGTTGCTGAACAAAGAGACCTTGGAGTGCAGGTTCATAGCTCCTTGAAAGTGGAATCACAGGTAGATAGAATAGTGAAGAAGGCGTTTCCTTTATTGGTCAGAGTATTGAGTACAGGAGTTGTAAGATCATGTTGCGGCTGTACAGGACACTGGTTCGGCCAGTGTTGAAATTTTGCGTGCAATTCTGGTCTCCTTCCTATCGGAAATATGTTGTGAAACTTGAAAGGGGTCCGAAAAGATTTCAAGGATGTTTCCAGCTTTGGAGGATTTGAGCTAGAGAGAGAGGCTGAACAGGTTGGGGCTGTTTTCCTTGGAGCGTCGGAGGCTGAGGGGTGACATTATCGAGGTTTACAAAATTATGAGGGGCATGGATAGGGTAAATAGGTAAAGTCTTTTCCCTGGGGTCAGGGAGTCAGAATGAGAGGGTATAAGTTTAGGATGAAAGGGGAAATATATAATAGAGAACTACGGTGCAACTATTTCACACAGAGAGTGGTACGT
The DNA here is from genome assembly GCF_047496795.1 of Chiloscyllium punctatum. Classification (NCBI taxonomy): domain Eukaryota; kingdom Metazoa; phylum Chordata; class Chondrichthyes; order Orectolobiformes; family Hemiscylliidae; genus Chiloscyllium; species Chiloscyllium punctatum. Next base: position 67,009,036 of record NC_092751.1, on the reverse strand, counting down.
GTATGGAATGAACTACTAGGTGATGTCAGGGAGGCTGATACAAGTGCAACATTTAAGAGGCATTTGGATGGGGAAATGAATAAGAAGGGTTTGGAGTGTTATGAGCCAGGGATTGGATTGGTTTGGGATATGTGGTCGGCATGGATGGGTTGGACTGAAGGGACTGTTTCCATGCTGTATATCTCCATGACTCGATGATTCTATGACTTATATTATTATCTATTTTTTGGTGCACCATACTGGTGAGAAAGTTCAAAGGGATATTCTCCATGATAAGGTTACAAAGTCTCAACAGACCCGTGGAGTTTTCAGACATACAACACAACATAATATCTTTCCTAGCATACAAAGTAAGGATGTATTTTTTTCCCATGTGCACCTGTGTAAGATACTCTGGGCAGGTCCAGGAAAAGACAAACCAGGTCCATCTCCAATTCGGTTCCCATGACCCACTCTACCACACCTAACACAGTTCTCCAATATATACAAAGCCTGCAGCAGGACCTCATGCAATGAGTAAGAGTGCCTGTAGTCATTCTGCATTTAGGACACGCTGAAGATAATCCCACTTTGAATTTTGAGAGAAAATCTGTGGTCAGATAGAACCTATGAAGATTTTTCAACTGCATGGAATGGGTTCTATTACAGATCAAACTCCTTCGAGCATTTTCACAAATATCCTCCCATGTCTCCGAAGAGATCTAAAATCCCAACTCTCTCGCACAGACGTCACAAAGCTGCACAGCATTGTCTGCGGGGACACTCTCCAACAAATGGTAAAGGGTCCTGACAGAGAGTGTATTCTTTACAATAATCCCCTGCTTCTCTGTATCGGATCTATATGTGGTTTTTAAAATTGTGTTTTTTAATCAAATCTATAAGCTGGAAAAAAAAGTCTCTACTAGGTAGTTCATACTTACGTGTTATTTGATCAAACGGTATCATTGTTTCTCCTTCAAGTAACACGTGGTGGCTCAGTGGTTTGCACTGCTGACTCAGCGCACCAGGGGCACGGGTTTAGTTCCAGCCTTGGGTGACTCGCTATGTGGTGTTAGTATATTCTCAACTGTGTCTGCGTAGGTTTCCTCCCACAGTCACAAACATGTGCAGGTTAGATGACTTGGCCATTGCTCAATCGCTCATAGTGTTCCAGGATCTGTAAGTTGTGGCATTAATCAGGGTAAATATAGGATGGTAGGGGAATGGGTGTGGGTGGGTTACTCTTCAGAGGATCGAAGTGGACTTGCTGGGCCCAAGGACCTGTTTCCATACTGTAGGGATACTAATAATTCTAAATCACCCAAGCAAGGTATCCCCTTCGCTGCCCACAGTTTAAACCTGGAATCCATTATCCCCGGTATACCAATTAAAGAGGTAAGAAACATGGTTTTGGCTGTATTGCTTCGATCTGACGCTTTGTCCTTGAAATTTTAACAGTATTGATAATCATTATTTTATGACAATATTCCAAAATATTGTCATAACAACAGACTAATAAGGGTTCACTTTGTCTGAGAGGGCTCAATGTCTAGCCATATCGATTCCGAGACCTCAGCGGCCCAGGCACTAACATACGATGAAAAAAAAACTTAATTGATTGTTTTTAATCGGGGAGATCTAACCGACACATCCCGGGTACTGCGGGCAATTCAGCAAGGCCAATCCACTCTCAGCTGCATATCTATGGACGATAGGAGGAAACGAGAACACTGGGAGGAAATCCACACAGGCATGGGGAGAATGTTCAAAATCCACATAGAGGGTTGCTCGAGGTTCGAACTGAACGCAGCTCCTTGGTGACGGGAGGTATCAGTGCTAACCACAGATCCACCATGCGCATCTGTTAGTGCTGTTAGTTACTTGTGGCTAACTAAAGAAACCTTGCCTGACTTGTTCCTGTCACTGAACCTGACTCAGTCTGAGAACTTTATCATCGGCCATATCACCAATCTGGTTACATTTAAAATTTGGTGTCAGCAGTGGAGGAATGGGACGAGAAAAGGAAACAGTGACACCCTCCAACATCTGTCAGAGCAGGAATTAGGATAAATCATCAAAGTGGGATTTCAGTCAAGTGGGAATTCTCTTTCCCAGAAGTTTGGCATGGCTGTACCTTTATATTACATCGAAGCTGGCTTTGTCTGATTTTCCATGGACAGGTGAATCAGGGATAATGGTGCATGGAAAGAAACGTGCAGCTGGGATCACAATGTGATGAGCCATGACCTTATTTACTGATGGAGTAGTGTGAAAGGGCCGAATGGCCCACTTGTGTCCCTCAGCCCTATGTTCTGATGTTCCATTCAGCCCTCTAACATGCTAAACAGGGAGAGATCGAGGCCAATCCGATGGTTAGGTGTAGTTTTGGACATGTACTTGGAAAATCCAGGCTGGATCAGGAAGTGACCACCACCCCCACCTCTCAGTCCCTGTTTACAGGCTTCCCCTCTCTGTAACTTCTGCTCCAGATGTGGGTCATGTTGCAGACCCAGATACGCTGGGAATACAGCCACATATACCACCCAGGGTTAAAACAACAAATCCTCTGCTCTCCCTGAATGCAACATTGTACAACACGATTTCCAGCAAAATAATCCGTTACTTTCCAAAAGCATAACAAGTGAAATTAATAAATAGGAACAAGAGTAGGTCAATCAGTCCCTCAAGCTAACCCTGTCATTTAATAAGAACATGGCTAATCTACTCCAGGGCTCAACTCCACTCTCTTGCCGACTCCTTGTATCCCTCCACACCTCTCTGAGAAAGGGAATTCCAGACATTCACTACCTTCGGAGAGAAGACATTACTCTGAATCTCAGATTGAAATTGATGTTCCTTATTCAGTATCTATATCATCGAGTTCGACACTTTGCTCAAGAATGGAAACAATTTCTCAACCTCTACCTTCTCCAACCCCTTCAGTGTCTTGTAGTTTTCAGCAGGATCACTCCTGATTCATTTAAAACCCAATGAATTAACGCCTCACCATCCTAGAGATTCTCAATAACACAACCCTTTCATCCCAGGAAACCACCTAATGTACCAACCGAGTTACTTGCTGCATCATCATGCTGACTTTATGTTTCATACCCAGGAAGACTCCAATGCCTTTCCTGTTCCTTTTCTGGAAGTCCTCTCCATTAAGTAACAGCCTGCCTTTTGATTCTCAGTGTCATTCTCAAACTCGGATGTGTATTGCACTCAGCTCCCTCCTTCAGGCTGTCAGCATAGATTGTAAATAACTGATGCCATCAGACTGATATTTGTGGTACTCCAGCAGATAAACCTTAACCATGAAGATCCATTAATCCTGAATCTCCGATTTCTGTGTTAAACAATCATCATCCCATGTTAATACAGTATCCGACGTCCTGGAGCTCCTGTTTTGTGTATGAACTTTTGTTTTGTAATACCTTGTGGAAAATCTCTGGAAAGCCTGGTGTCCACCAGATCGCCTTTATCAAGTCCACTTGTTACCTTTACAGGCATCTCCAGAAATACTTTGCATGATTTTACAGGGCAAACTATCATTTCCCTTTCACAAAACCACCCTGACTCTGCGAGAAGCTTTTCTAAATGTCCATGCTTGCCAGGTTTTCCAAACTATACTAGTCCTATCTGTTTTCATTAGGTCCATGTGCCTCTAAATGTTTCCCACTCATATGTTTGTCCAAATGAGTTTTAAATGTTGTAGCTGTCCTTGCATCTCCCACTCTTCCTCTGGAAGCTCATTCCATAGCCACACCGCCCTCTGTGTATAAAAGCTGCCCCTTAGTCCCTTTTAAATCTACCCTCTTTCACCTTAAACCTATTCCCTCTATGTTTGGATTCCCCTACCCTTTGGAAAAGACTTTGGCTATCCATACCTCTCATGATTTTATATGTTTCTATAATGTCACTCCTCAACATCCTACACTCCATCTGATGCTAACTTCAAGAACAAGCGTTTAAAGATAAGCACTGCAAAATTGAAACAATATTAAAAACGACAGGTAACCAACACTCAGCCCAAATGTCATGCTGTGATTTGTTTTTCTCCATGTTACAATACTAAGGCAGCATGAAACGCTTGCTAGTGCCAATAAGAAGGCAAGCACCTGAATTCCTTTGTCTAAAGGGGGTGATGATCACGACAGTGAAAACGTTTCTGTGGCCAGATTTATATAATACGACATGGTCAACATTCTCCCTCCTGGCCTCCGTATGACTTTGTGTTGTTGTGTCTTCTTTATCTGGCATTCAATAGAGAGAACCCCTTTCCTCCATTAACACCTTAAATTCGACCCGTTATACAGAATCTTTCCTTTCACCACTGCTAAAAGCCCGTTTTTCTTTTGCCACACACTCTTTTCCCTGCCACCCATCCTCCACTTCCGGCAAGGGATTAAAAGACCATTTTGCAATTTGAAGAATTGTCACACTGGACTGGAAACGCTAACACTGTTTCTCTTTCTCTACAGATAGTGACAGACCTGCAGAGTTTCTCCAGAAATGCATAGGCGCAGAACAATTTTTCAATTAAATAAATAAATATGGAATACTGGAAATAAAAATAAAAAACCTTTATAGAAGGTTCACTGGACCTGAAAGTTTAACTCTGCAGTCACTCCAGAAAAGTCTGCAACATCTTTAGCAATTTCTTCTCCAATTTCTGTTTAAGAACAATTTCCAAAGACATATTGTCAAAGATGCCCAAACATCCTGTCCAACATGGAGTGTTGTACACTGGGAACTGAACAGGAACACATGGTGACAAGTTCCTTAACTCTGAAACTGCATAAGGCTGGCATCACTGACACTGCAGAGTTCTGAATCATGGTCACGGAGAAAAACAGAAGGAAACACATTCACTTCAAATACAGAAGATGGCATTACTGAAAGGAAAAGATTCAGATTAGTACCTGAAATGGATATTGTTTATGTAACAAATTGGAGGCGTGACACCAAGGAAAGACTTCCAGCAGAATGAGAATATGAAAATGGAAGTATTTCCGCATCAGAAACCAGAGTCGGTCACTGAATACAGGGCTGATGGGTGACTCGGTCTCGGTGTGAACTGGGGGCAGTCAGAAGCATTGAATTGTAGATATTGCAGCTAAAACTTGGTTATCATCTGATGCTGTAGATTTCAATGACAATCTGTAACTTTTCCCCCAGGATAGTCCATCCGTCTACCATTACCATCAAGCCGATCCATGGGTCAGTGACGAATGTAGGTGAACATGGTCGGGTCGGAATCACGTGCACTTAATCCTGATGACAATCCATGAAAACTACTGCACTTGACTGGTTACACTACAAACATCAGGACTAACATCTGATACAGAGAGAGAGATGATCCCAAGACCTACAAATCAGATCTAAGCTCTGTCGTCCTGTCAAATCCATGCAGAAAAGTCGATGGACCATTTAACAACTTACTGGAGGAGAGGACTCCACAAATATCCCCATCCTAAATGATAGAACATCCATGTAGACGATACAGTATCTGCACCATCCTCAGCCAGAAGTATTGAGTCGATTACCCACCTCACCCTCACTATGATACCCTCAGAATCACTGATGCCCGTCTTCAATCAATTCAATTCACTGCACGTGACATGAAGAAACAGCTGGACACTGTAGGTACGACAAAGGCATTTGGCCCTGACACCATTCCTGCAATCGGACTGAGGGCTTTTGCTACACAACCAACCGTGTCCCTGAGGAAGCTGTTTCATTCCAGCTCCAACTCTGACAACTTCCTGGCAATGTGGGTAAATACTCAACTATGTCCCATCCCCTAAGAAGGGAATAATTACAATTAGACCAATTGCCACGTCCTCAGTCCCATCACGATGGCCAAATTGGTTGGGGTTATTTTTGATAGAGCTGTCAAACAGTACAGAAATAATCGGTTCAGTGTGGTTTCCGATAGACCCCCATGTGGAGATGGTGTTGTTGTGGAATTGTCATTGGATTGCTAATCCAGACCAGGATAATTCTCTGGAAACTGGTGCAAGTTAAAAACAATTAATAAAATATCGTGATCTATTATCTGGTGTCAGTCATATTGATCTTGTGTTCAATGTCGATTATAGATGTCGATCTCATTCCCCAGTGTACTTTCAGGAAGTGAATCCCCCGTGCTTTCCTGTCTGGCCCTAAAGTGACTCCAGACACACAGACATGTGATACACTCTTCAATGGTCTCTGAAACGGCCAAGCAAGGCACTCAATTGTATCAAACTGCTCCGAGGTCTTAAAGGATAAACCCGGAGAGAACAGCCGGCACCAGACTCGTTATCAGAAAAGGGAATGGGAAACACAATCCTGTTGACCCTGCAGAGACCTCCTTCCTAACAGCTGAGAGCTTGTGACAACATTTACATAGCTTTCCCACACACTGCACAGAAGCATCGGGAAAGGAATATGTCATACAACTCATTGAGCTTTCCCTATTCTAGTTAATGGCCGAACATCTCCTCAACGCAGTTTTCCCCATACAATATACATATCTCTTAATATGTTTAAACATTGTGAAACATAAAATGAGAACTGCTGTAATCCATTCAGCCCATCAGTTTTGCCCCTCCATTCTATGTACAGGCAGTTCACCAATAACACGTGTTGATTAAATACATTTCGGTTGCAATGCAATTCATGAACCTTTTTCTATAAAGTGAACTGGCATTCACTGTGACGCGATTCCTTGTCGGCCACCAGCTGACCAGCAAATCCTGCCTCAGAAACCCTCTGTCTACAAAAGGTACAATCAATGTGTTCAGCAAAAACAGGAATGCAATCCGCTCTGCAGGCCTTGAAACTGAGCCCGAAACTGGGAATTGTAGTCTATGTTTCGAAAGAAATCTATTTCAAACTGTGGGGAGAATGTTGGAGAGAACTGGAATTCCCCATCGGCATCACATGGTCAGTCAGCCCCCGCGCGCTTTCTGGTGAAGATTGTCGTGAAAGATATCGTGCACCAGTGAGTGACTGTCGTGTGAAAGTGTTGCATTTACAGCACTGTTCCATTACAACATGTAATTTAAAGATTTATTTAGACTGTCCTATTGCTTGTTACATCAAATTTAATGTTTGGTTTTTACTGATATTTTTGGGGGTTCGCCAATTACCCTCTTTTTTCCATAGACGCCATGATTAATATTGCACGATTTTGTACACCACAGTGTTGCACAGGAACACAGTTATTGCGTTATTTGAGAACAACCTGGAATGAGAGCTGATTTTCTATCTTCACACCATACTCCTGCTCTCTCCCAATCCCTTTAGTTTCCACAAATCCTTATTTATATTCAGCCCCTTGACTTCCACAGCCTGATCTGGGAGAGAGTACCCCTGGTTCGCCAGTCTCCGAGTGCAGACATTTATTCTCATCTCAATGCAAAGTGGCCTGTCTGTACCTAATATTGTCGCCCCTTGGTTTAGACGTCCCAGCCACGGGAATTACCATCCCTGTTTCGAATCTGTCTCGCCCTGTCAGAATGTTATATATTTCACTGAGATTTCCATTCATTTTCCTAAAGCCCATTGAATACAGGTCCAGTTACCCCAAACTCTGCTCCCACAACAAGTCTGTCATCCCAGTGATCAGTCTGGTCATCCTTTGCTACTCTCACTCAATGTCAGGTTTGTCATCTGTTCGGAAAAGAGACCAAAACTGCACACAATACTGCACAATGTTCGAGATGGGGTCTCACCAAGGCCCTGAACAGCTGCAGTGAGATACATTTACTCCTGTACTCAAATCCCCCTGAAATGAAGGTGAATACAGCATTTTTCTTCCTTCCTGCTTTCTGCTCCTGCAATATTGCTTTAAGTGATTGGTGTACAGAGAGATCCAGATTCCTTTCAAAGTTACAGTTCCCCACGTGCTGGGCCGACATACAATTGTCAGCGTGCCAATGCCATTCCCAGTATTGACTTCTGGCTTCAGAACTCACTGTCACACATGGACTCGGAGGGCTACGCAGAAATAAACAAAAATGCAGCTTAAGTTCATTTATAGTGCAACAATTTTCAACCACTCCTTTTTCAAATGAGAGGCTGCCAGTCCATTGTTCCCATCAATGTACACAACATCTCAATCTCCCCCATTACTCTCCATCTGCCACGTATTTGCCCAGTCACTCCACTTGTCTCAGTCACCTTGGAGCTTTTTTATATCCTCCTCATCCACTCACAGTCTGACATTGTTTAGTGCTGTCAGCAGACTTGGGAATTTTGCATTTGCACCCATCATCCAAAGATATGATGTGTATTGGGAATAGCTGGAGCCCAAGACACGATCCGTACAATATCCTCTAAGCCTTCCATTTAAAAATAAAACATGGTTTTATTCCTACTCACTGTTTCCTGCCAGCTCTCCCATTCTAAATCTATGACCATATATTAGCCCGAGTCCCATAGGATTCGAATTTGTGCAATAGGCTTGTGGCTTTATCAAAAATCTTTCTGTTAATCCACTCGTATTGCATTGATACCTTCTACATAAATTTCCAAAAAGCCACTTTCTCAAATATGATTCCTATTTCATAAATCTCTGATGACATTGTCAATGCCCATTAATTTCAGTCCAATACTTTCTCTAAACTGTTTAGTTGCTATTTACATTCTATTCCCCTTTTCTCGTAAGACTGAAATTCCCTAGTATTGCTCAGAAGTTTTCTTTTTGGTTTTGTTTTCTTCTGTGAAGGCATAATTAAAGTATTTGCTCCATAGTTCTGCTATTTCCCGGTTCTCAATTATCTGGTATCAGACTGTCAGAAATCTGCAACTTTTTTCTCTTAATTTTACCATTGACATATTTCCAGAAAATATTACAAGTTCTCTCTTATCAACTTTGTGAAGATAATCTTCAGAAACCCATCAATTCCTACCTTAAGCTACTCAATGATTGACCTTCCACAGCCATACAATCACAGAAGCACAGTTTCTGTACTACCAGAAATACAGCACAGTCTACATTCGGCCCACTTTCCGACACAAGACCTTAGCCGTCAATCTTAAAGCATTTGAAGTGCACAACAGTGTCGTTTCTAATGGCTTGAGGTTAGCATGACAACTGCTCAAGAAGTGCATTCCAGACCCCAACACGCTCTGGTTGAAAAACAATTCTCAAAACTTCACTAAACCGTAAATCCTTCACATTTAAAGTGTGTCATTTTGAGTAACAGCAACGGCAACTGTCTATCCACCCTGTCCATGTACCTTGTAATCCTATCCTTCTGAATCACAGACCTCGCAGCCTTCTCTCCTCCAAACTAAACAACCTGAGGTTATCCATCCTCTCTCCATGGCTGATCTGCTCCATCCACGGGAACATCTCTGCACCCCCTCCATGACAATCACATCCTTTCTCTAATGTTGTTCCCAGAACTACACACAGTATTCCATCTTGCCCTCACCTTAGTTCCGCATAGTTCTTATAATCTAGGCCTCGATGAATAAAGGCTATGTTTACATTCCCCCAGCCTTTCCCAGATTGTGTATTAACCTGTGCAGGCACATTCAGCGATGTCTGGAGAAGCACCCTCTGAGTTTTCTAGTGTGCTGCCATTCATTGAGTACTCCCCTGTCTGGGTCTTTCTTCCAAATTGCATCACCTCATAGTTATCAGGGTTACATTCCATCTGCCATTGATCAACCCATCTGACCATTCCATCAGTATCTACCTGTAACATAAGGCCTTCCTCCTCACTGCCAACCACCCGGCCAATCTTTGTATCAAATCCAAACTTATTTATTACACACCCCACCCCTCGTCCATATTCACAGCTGCATCATTTATGAATACCACAAATAATAAGGTTAAAAATCTCTCAACATCAGTTACATCACGTGGTTGTGCACTTGATGAAGAAGCAGCGTTTCGAGAGCTCGTGCTGCCAAATAAACCTGTTAGACTATGGCCTGGTGTTATGCTATTTTTACATTTGTTCAACGCAGCCCAACAGTAGCACCTCCGAATCACAAATAATAAGGGACGCAGCACTGATGCCCATTGGTACAACATTGGACACTAGCCTCCAGTCACACAAACAGCCTTCTACCACTCCCCTCATTCTCCTACTACTAAATTTGATTTAGATGCAACTTGGCAAGTTACTAATGAGTCCCACGTGTTCACTGGTTTTCTGTTCCACTTGACACACTTGTAGATTATCTGGGGATTCACTGTAATCTTGTCCATAAGGCCATAAGACATAGGAGCGGAAGTAAGGCCATTCGGCCCATCGAGTCCACTCCGCCATTCAATCATGGCTGATGGGCATTTCAACTCCACTTACCCGCATTCTCCCCGTAGCCCTTAATTCCTTGTGACATCAAGAATTTATCAATCTCTGCCTTGAAGACATTTAGCATCCCGGCCTCCACTGCACTCTGTGGCAATGAATTCCACAGGCCCACCACTCTCTGGCTGAAGAAATGTCTCCGCATTTCTGTTCTGAATTTACCCCCTCTAATTCTAAGGCTGTGTCCACGGGTCCTCGTCTCCTCGTCTAACAGAAACAATTTCATAGCGTCCACCCTTTCCAATCCATGTATTATCTAGTAACTTTCTATTAGATCTCCCATTAATCTTCTAGACTCCAATGAATACAATCCCAGCATCCTCAGTCGTTCCTCATATGTTAGACCTACCATTCCTGGGATCATCCGTGTGAATCTCCGCTGGACACGCTCCAGTGCCAGTATGTCCTTCCTGAGGTGTGGGGCCCAAAACTGGACACATTACTCCAAATAAGGCCTAACCAGAGCTTTATAAAGTCTCAGTAGTACAACGGTGCTTTTATATTCCAACCCTCTTGAGATAATTGAAAACATTGCATTCGCTTTCTTAATCACGGACTCAAACTGCATGTTTACCTTTGGAGAATCCGCAACTAGCACTCCCAGATCCCTTTGTACTTTGGCTTTATGAATTTTCTCACCGTTTAGAAAGTAGTCCATGCTTGTATTCTTTTTTCTTTATTTCTTTTGTCCTGCCTTGCCCCTGTGTTAGTCAGTCCTCTCCACACGCAGACTTTCCTCCTTATTGCAGTCTTCAATGGTTTGTCCCTTATCCTGTCATTATTTGCCTTGAATGTGGATTAGACAGCCTGATAAATTTTCTGTTAATTTCCAACTTGCCGTATGTTTTGTGAGTTTTCTAAGTTCACAGTGACCCACCGCTGATTCATTGAAACTCTAGAGAACATAGGCCAAGCTTCCTCATCACGCAATCTCGCCATCTGAGGGAAATATTTGGATAATGTCCATTACACTTCCTCTGTGGTCAGTATATTCTTTCTTTGATTTAGTCACCAAAACTGTTCTCAATAATCTAGGTACAATCTCACCAACACTCTGTGAAACTGCTTCAAAGTGTCTTTACATCTATATTCTGACTCCCTTAAAGGAAGGCAAACCAAACTTTAAGTCTCCACTTACATATATTCCTCCAAATACCCTTCACATCATTGTAGTTTCGAACTCACTGTGTGAGTTCTCATAGAAAGGCTTCTGATAACCTAAAATATGCCAATTCTACTGGATCCTCATTATCTATGCTGTAAGAATCAACTTCAAACAATTCCAAAGTTTGTCAAGTATGATTTCCTTTTCAGAAATGCATACTGAGTCTCTCAAAGTTTGCTGTTAATGTCTAAATATCCAATATCACATCCTATATAATATATTCCAACAGTTTCCCAACAAATGTCAAGTTAATTGGTCTGCAGTTCTCCACACTTTCTTCTCTTTGTAGATGCTTCGATCATTCATCTATAGTGCTTGGATCATGTTTACGAATGTACATTTATCTACATCAGCTTCTGGACTCTGCAGAATGTACAGAAAAATAGAACGCAGTCATCGACAATGCAATCAATACTTCTATTTGTGATTTATTTCTGAAGATTTTGGTATGAAGTACATCTGGATTGTCAAGGTTAGCAATGCTCAATCCAGCTGCATGTTCAATATTGCCTTGTTACTGATATGAATTGACTTTATGTCTTTACTTCCACAAGTCCTATACAATCATTTCGTATTTCTGTGTGATTTTCTGGATCTGACTGCATTAAGACAGATGTAAAGTAACTGGTTATTTGTTTTGCCATTTCCCTGTTATTCACCATAAACATGTCTCTCCCGATTGCAAATTTCCACAATTGACTATGTTTTTTTTTCTTTTGAATTATAGATCATCGATTTTTGCAGTCCTTGTGTTCCTGTTTGTTTGCATGCATGCATGTTCGCTTTTTGATTTCCTGATCAGTTTCATGACCCTCCTTTTCTGGATTGCAATTTTCTGAGAATTCTTTGGATTCCACAATGTCTGGAATTCTTCTGAAGTCACTTCCTGTGATTAATATATTCTTTAATTTGTTATGTTAATCATCGAGTCACTTACTCACTCTTTGGTATTGTCACCTGAAATAGGTCGACATATCTTTCAGACTATGCAGTATTTCTTAAAATCTCCTGGTCCTGACCAGATAAATTCAGGAGCACTGCAGGAGGACAGAGAAGTAATAGTGGGGGCCCTGGTTGGTACTTTTGTATCATCAGTAGCCAACGGGTGAGGTCCCGGAGGACTGGAGGGTAGCGAATGCTGTGCCCTTATTCAAGAAGAGCTACAAAGAAAAACCTGGGAATTAGAGACCAGTAAACCTAATATCTCTAGTAGGTAAGTTTCTTGAGAAGACTCTGAGAGAGACGATATACATGCATTTGGCAAGGCAGGGTGTGATTATGAGCAGTCAGCACATCTTTGCGCGTGGGGGATCATGGCTCAAAAATTTGTGAGAGTGCTTTGGTTAAATGACTAGTAACTTTGACAAGGGCATGGTAGTATACGTAGTAATATGGATTTCAGTAAGGCCTTCAGTAAGGTTCTACATGGTCGGCTGCTATGGAAGTTTAGATCATATGGAATTGAGGGGGAGCTTGCAAATCAGATCCAAAATATGCTTGATGGTAGGAAACATACAGTTAAAGTGGAAGGATGCTTGTACGACTGAATGCCTGTGATGAGTGGAATGCCTCAGGGGTCGGTTCTGGGGCAATTACTGTTAGTTTTATCCATGTATATTGTATGTATATATATATATATATATATATATATCTGTGATTTAGATCAGAATGTACAGGCATGAATTATAAGTTTCAAGGTGACACAAAAATAGGTGGTATCGTGGACAGTGAGGAAGATTATCAGAAATTTCAGAAATTACAGCAGTGCCTTAATCAGGTGAGGAAGTGGGCCGAGAAATGGCAAATGGAGATTAATACGGATAAGTGTCAGTTCTTGCATTTTAGAAAGTCAAATCAAGGTAGGGGTTTCATGGTGAATGGCAGGGTCTTAAGGAGTGTATTGAGACAAAGGGACCTTGGAATTCAGGTTCAAGGGTCTCTGAAAGTGGAGTCGCAGGTAGATAGGGCAGTGAAAAAAGGCATTTGGCATACGGGCCTTCATCAGTCAGAGGAATGAGTATCGAAATTAGGGAGTTATGTTGCAGTTATACAGGATGGTGGTGAGGCAATACTGGTAGTGTTATGTTCAGTTTGTTCACTTTGCTATAGGAAGGATGTTATTAAACTGGAAATAGTGCAGAAGAAATTTACAAGGATGTTGCCCGGACTCAATGGTCTGAGATATAGTGAGAGTTTGGGCAAGATAGAAGTTTTTACTTTAGAGTGTATGAGACTGAGGGGGATCTGATAGAAGTGTATAGGATCATGGGAAGCATGGATAGAGTGAATGCACTCAGTCTTTTTTTCCACATGATTGAACAACCCACGAACTAGAGGGCATCAATTTAAGATTCGAAGGGAAAGAGTAAAAGGGAACCTGAGGGGCAATTTCTTTTACACACAGGGTAGTGTGCACATGGAATGAGCTGCCAGCAGAAGTGGTTGAGCGTGGTACATTCACAAAATTTAAAATGCATTTGGACAAATACACGGATAGGAAAGAAGAAGAAGGATATGGGGCAAGGGCAGGGAAATGGGGTTAATGTGAATGGACATTTTGTTTGGAATGGACCAATTTGGGCTGAAGGGCCTTTCTGCGTGCTGTCGGACTCTATGACTCTCACAATCATTGCTTCTCCCATTGAATGTTATATTATACTGCCCCAATTCATTGAAGCGTAATTAACCCTCTAGCCTCCGGGCTTCCATGATGCTTAACCAGAATGTCCAAACATTCGATACTGTATTCAGACGCCGTGTAAAAATGTAACATATTGATGTCACTATTCCTCCAAAGCTGCTTCAGAGCAAGGTTATTAATTAGTCCTCCTGACAACTCAACACCAAATCTGAAATAACCTGCTCTCTAGTTTGGTTCAAAACACACGGTTCAACCTACCTAATACACACTTACGGAAGTTTATCTTCACAGTATTAGTCGTCACTGCAGTCTCGGTGCAACTTGAGACCATCAATTATTACTGCAGCACATACGATTATTTGTTACTCATTCACAGGATGAGGGGGTGGGCGTCCCTGGATAACCAGTATTTATTGCCCATGCCAGAGGGCAGATAAGAGTCAGCAGCGTTGTCTTGAGTCTGGAGTCATTTGCAGGCCACACCAGGTAAGGACTGCAGTATCCTTCCCTCAAGAGCATCAGTGAACCAGATGAGTTTTTCCAAAAATCGACAATGGATTCCTGGTCATCATAAACCCTTGATTCCAGATACATATTGAATTCAAATTCCACCATCTGCCTTGTCAGGATTTGAATTTATGTCCCCAGAATATTACCTGGGTCTCTGGGTTAAGACCCCAGTGACAATATCACTGTGTTATTGCTCCCCCTTGAATATACTTGCATTACTAATTTCCAGAGCATATGCTGTAAAGTATTTACGTGACAGATTTGGTTCTGACATATTTTACACTAATGTTTGCTTCCCCTTGCTATTTGTAAGCTCCACCCAAACTGATTCTGTGGGAAGCGAGGGAAAAGGTCTGAGGCGTTATTCCTGATAGACTTGGACAAGACGTTCAGGGAGACTCAACTCAACGCTGAGATGATCTGAAGAATTGGTCAGCAATACAGGACAAGCATCAATATTCTTTCCCCCCACTTTGCCAGGATGAGTGTCACCATATTCTTCTGCTCCCTCGCACTCACAGTATATCTGTTATAAGACCTACCCCTAAAAAGGCTCACACTCTATCTCCAAATAAGGCTCAAGCACGACCTCACTCACTGTTGAATTCAGCACCTTCCTTCCCTCACTTTTTCTGTCACTGACGCAATAGCTCCGCAAACTAATACCACTGCATGGATACAACACTGTGGTCAGACTCCCTCCGGACATCTCACCCTTCCCCCTTCCCCTATAAAAGCAATAACAGCAGGGACACACACTCCCACCCTCACTCCGTCCCTCCTCTTCTCCCATTCCAGGAGAAACATACTGGAATAGGACATAAAGGGCCACGCAGGGTGTTAGAGGGCCCGATATCCATTCCCTCACCCTCTACCTCGACATGTGGGGCGGATCCTGGAAAGAGCCAGAGAGGACCTGGACACCTTGTGTGGAGATTCTGAAACATCGATGTCCCACCAGCCAAGTAACCTGCAATGTTCAGTAAAGAGCAATTCTCAATTTAAACTCGCTGGCTGTTCCAATCTCATCTCTCTCACTTTTCAGGCTTAGTTAAAAGATGTCAGATGGAGACAGAGCGTCTGCAATGGGATACAGACAGGGGGAGGGCAGAGCGTCTGCAATGGGATACAGACAGGGCATCTGCAATGGAATACAGACAGGAGAAGGACAGATCACCTGCAATTGGATACAGACGGGGGGAGGGCAAAACGTCTGCAATGGGATACAGACAGTGGAGGGAAGACTGTCTGCAGTGGGATACAGACGGGGGAGGGCAGAGAGTCTGCAATGGAATACAGACGGGGGAGTTAAAAGCGCCTGCAATGAGATACAGACAATGGAGGGCAGAGCGAGGGCAGTGCGTCTACAATGGGATACAGACAGTGGAAGGAATGTACCTCTGCAATGGGATACAGACAGGGGAAGGGCAGGGCGTCTGCAATGGGATATAGACGGGGGAGGGGCAGAGCGTCTGCAATGGGATACAGACAGGGGAGGCAGAGCGTCTGCAATGGGATACAGACAGGGGAGGTACAGTGTGTCTGCAATGGGAGACAGACTGGCGGAGGGATGCACCTCTGCAATGGGATACAGACAGGGGGAGGGCAGAGCGTCTGCAATGAGATACAGACAGGGGAAGGGCAGGCGTCTGCAGTGGGATACAGCCAGGGGGAGGGAAGAGCGCCTGCAATGGAACACTGATGGGTGAGGGCAGAGAGTCTGCAGTGGGATACAGACAGGGGAGGCAAAGCGTCTGCAGTGGGATACAGACGGGGAGGGCAGAGAGTCTGCAATGGGATAAAGACAGGGGAGGGGAGAGCATCTACAATGCGATATAGACAGCTGAAGGCAGTGCGTCTGTAATGGGATACAGAGGGGGAAGGCTAGATCGTCTGCAATGGGATACAGACAGGGGGAGGGCAGAGCGTCTGCAATGAGATACGGACAGGAGAATGGCAGAGCGTCTGCAATGGTATACTGATGGGTGAGGGCAGAGGGTCTGCTATTGGATCCAGACGGGGTGCAGAGCATCAGCAATGGGATACAGACGGAGGAGGGCAGTGCTTCTGCAATGGGATACAGACAGTGGGAGTGCAGAACATCTGCAATGGGACACAGACTGGGGGAAGGAATAGCAACAAGCAATGGCATACAGACAGAGAATGGCTGTGAGCAAATCTTCAGCAGAAAAAAACCAGTACAATATATATGTGATGGAAATTTTCTGTTTTGTGGAAAAGACGAAACAGCAGAAATTTATTGAAATGCAAGGAGAATGCAGAACTCAGTGTTACAAGAAGGATTTGTGCGTCTTAGTACATAGATCACATCAAATTAACCTGAAGATGTAGCAAGTGATTTGGAAGGTAAATGTCGTGATCCTGTTTCGTGCAAGTGGTGTTGGGTATGATCTTAGCGATGTTTTCTGCATCAGTACAGGGCATTGCTGAGATTACATCTGTTGCATTATGTGTAGTTATAACAGCCTAAACTGAAAAAAAAAACAAAATTGCTTTCGAAACGTCTCAAAGATGTTTCTCTTTACGCATTTTTGGAATGAAGGCATTACGTTCTGAAGAATTAACAGGCCTGAGAATGAGGAATGTTTTATTGACCATATAAGATCTTGAGAAGAATGTTGTTGGTGAATACCAGATGGATATTTCTAATTGTGTGGGAGAATAAAACTGGGGAAATAATTTAAGAATAAGTCAGTTTCAAAGGAAAGGTCATTTGACAGTAAAATTGAACTGTGAATTCTCTTCCTACATGCTGATAGTCAAGCTGAGCTTTTTCAGCAATTACTGTATATGTCTAAGAATATTCATTTTAACACAGATATTGTGAAGACATGAAACACTTATTTTTACATTATGCAAGCACATAGTAACACATCTTCAAAACAAGTAGAACCATTTATTGTTAATGAATTGATACTGCAATAATGCACTGACCTGGAGTCGAGAATGTGATGGATTCATATAGTTCAGACAATGTTCAAGAAGAGCTCACATAGTCCAGTGTGGGACTGATAACGTTACTGATTTAACTTACAGATGGAAAATGTAGCCTATCTGTGGAGAAACATTCTATTGCTCCCTTTCTGTTTCTCTATCGCTCATCACAGCAATGTGTGGGAGTGAAAAAAAGCCCAGTCGTCTTTCCCACTAATGGAGGATTCCTGATGAGGATTCATTAGAATCTCCCCATTGCCTGAAGCAAAGCAATTCAGCCAAATTCAACAGTTTCATGAAGAAATCCCATTGTCAGAAGGCTGTGCAAGCAGAATAACAACAGAAGTAATTATCTGACTCGATAGTGAGGGGAACAGACAGGAGATTCTGTGGCTGCAAATGGGAATCCGGAATGGTGTGTAGCTTCCCACATGCCCAGGGTCCAGGATGTCTCAGAGTGGCTGCAGAACGTTCTCACTGGGGGTTGGGGGGGGGGGGAGCAGTGGGGGGAAGCATCCAGAAGTCATTGGGCACATTGGTACAAAGGACAGAATGACACAGGTAGAAATAGTGATAATATCCTGCAGAGTGATTGTAGAGAGCTAGGGAAAAGGATAAAAGACAGGGCTAATATCCAGTTTACTTCCAGTTCTCCGTGCTAGTGAGGGTAAGAATAGGATGATATGGCAGATGAAGGGGTGACTAAAGAATTGGTGCAGGGGGCAGAGATTTTTGGATTACTGGGATCTTTTGTGGGGAAAGGTGACGTGTTCAGGAAGGATGGGTTGTACCTGAGCTGGAAGGGGACCAATATCCTGGCAGGCAGGTTTGCAACTGCTGCAAGGGAGGGTTTCAACGAGATTGGCTGGGGTTGGGGAGTGGTGGGATCCTCAACAGCAGGGAGGCATGTGCGAGGCTGGAAGGAGATACAGTAATCAGAAACAGTAAAATGAAGAGACAGGTCAGGCTGGACAACGACAGGGAGCAAAGAATGTCTGTTGGATTAAATTGCAACTGTTCCAATGCAAGATGGCTGACAGGTAAGGCCGATGAACTCAGGGCATGGATCGGTGCGTGGGACTGGGATATTATAGCCATTACTGAAGCATGGCTAAGGGAGGGACAGCACTGGCAGCTTAATGTACCAGGGTACAGGTGCTTTATACGAGACAGAGATGGTGGAAAGACGAGACAGGGAGTTTCATTTTTGATTAAGGCGAGTAACACAGCAGTAATCAGAGATAAAATAACTGATGGATCATCCTGTGAGGATTTGTCTGGGGAGCTAATAAATATGAAGGGAATAGTGAGAGTATTTGGATTGTACTATAGGCCCCCAAATAGTAAACGAGGATTTAGGGGAACAAAAATATATAGACAGACTGGGAAGACTTGCAAGGCCAATAGGGTTACATTAGTAGCAGATTTTAATTTTCTGAACATAGTCTGGGAATGACAGAGAATTAAGGACTGAGATGGGGTGTATCTATTAAGTGGGTTCAGAATAGTTTCCTCAAGCAGTAAGTCAAGGGTGCAATTCGGGAAGGGACAAAACGTGACCTACTCTAAGATCTAGGGCAGGACGGATGACTGAGGTGACAGTGGGGGCGCCCTCTGGGACCCGTGAACATAGTTCTATTAATTTTTAAATAGTAATGGAGAAGGACAAAACTGGCCCACATGTTCAAGTTCAAACTTGGGGCAAGGCGAATTTTGATGGAATTAGACAGGAGCTTGTAGGGGTTGGTTGGAGGAGTTTGTTTGCAGGCGAAGGGACCTCTTGCAAGTGGGAGGCCTTTAAAAGTGAAATGTCTACAGTTCAAGGTCTATATGTTTCTGTGAGGGTAAAAGGCAAGGTTGGTAGGAAGAGGAAACCTCGGATGTCAGGACATATTGAGACTTTGACCAGCAAAAAGGAGGCGTGGCTCAGGTCCAGGCAGCTTGGATCGAGGGAATACCTGGAGGTGTACAGGGGATACAGTAGTTGACTGAAGATGGAAATCAGGAGGGTGAAAAGGGGGCTCAAGATAGCCTTGGCTGAGAAGATTAGGGTGAATCCAAAGATGTTCATTAAGTATATTAAAGTAAAAGGAATAACTAAATGAGAATATGACCCCTCAAGATCCAAAGTGGACATGCATGTTTAGAACCATAGGAGATTTGCGAGATTCTCAATGGATATTTCTCCTCTGTCTTTACCGTGGAGAAATAAATGAAACTTGGGAGGTTAACAAAAGTCGTAGTGTTATCTTGGGGTGAGTCAACATCACAGGAGAAGACGTGTTGGATGCATTAGAATGTATGAAGGTGGATAAATCCCCTGGTCCTAAACAGATGCATCCAAGAACAATGCAAGAGGTTACAAAAGAAACTACGGGGACCCTGGTTGATATTTTTGCATCATCGTTAGCGACAGGTTAGGTTCCAGAATATTGGAGATCAGCAAATGCTGTGCCATTATTCAAAAAGGGAAGCAAAGAAAAATCTGGGATCGATAGACCAGGAAGTCTAATATCTGTGGTACGTGGGTTGCTTGAGAAGAGTCTGAGGGATGAGATATGCATGCATTTGGAAGGATAAGGTTTATTTAGAAATAGTTTTTTTGAAAGATTCCTTACAGTATGGAAACAGGCCATCTGTCACAACAAGACCACAACGACCCTCCAAACAGTAACCCACCCAGTCCCATTCCCTTACCCTATATTTACCCCTGACGCATGCACATAACAGAGGTTAACTTAGCATGGCCAATTCACCTGACCTATAGATCTTTAGATTGTGGAAGGAAAATGGAGCACCCAGAGGAAACACACACAAACACAGTGAGAATGTGCAGTCTCCACACAGAGAGTCACCGGAAGCTGGAACCAAACCCGGATCCATGGCACTATGAGGCAGCAGTACTAGCCACTGAACTACCATGTCACCATTGCTTTTTTTCAACACAGTTCAATGACACAGGTACAAAATCTATTCTGCCCTTCACCCATGATGCACGTTCGAATATCACATACCATGGTTAATTTATTCTCCATAGTTAGTTGCCCTTTTCTTCCTCTCTAGTGAATCGGATTCCTGTGAATGTGGCGTTGATGATCCGGTGTGTGTTCTCTATTTCTGTGTTTTTAATGATTACAAAGGTGTCATCCACATATCTGACCCAGAGTTTGGGTGAATTTGCGGTAAGACTGTTTGTTCTAACCTTTGCATTACCGCTTCTGCTATGAGTCCAGAGATGGGTGTGCCATTGATTTGTTCATATATTTGGTTGTTGAATGTGAAGTGTGTTGTGAGGCACAGGTCCAGTAGTTTCAGTATGGAGTCTTTGTTGATAGGTTCCCCGTCTTGTTGTCTGTTCTGTATGTCCAGCAGGTTGGCTATTGTTTCTCTGGGTAGAGTTTTGTCGATAGAGGTGAACAGATCTGTTACATCGAATGAGACCATAGTTTCTTCCTTGTCTATGTGTATATTTCTGATGATGTCCAAGAATTCCTGTGTTGATTGTATAGATTGTCTGGATCCATTGATCAGGTGTTTCAGTTTCTGCTGTAGTCCTTTAGCCAGTTTGTGTGATGGTGTCCCTGGTAGTGATACTATGAGTCTGAGTGGGATGTCTGGTTTGTGCACTTTAGGTAGTCCATAGAATGTGAGGGTTTTGTTGCTTTCAGGTTTCACACTCTGTCGGTCAAATCTGGTTATCTGTCCATTTTTTTTGTAGGTTTCTCAGTGTGTTGTTTATCCTATTGGTGAGCTGCGGGATGGGGTCAAACTCCACACAATTTCATCCACAGATGCCTCGGGGAAAGACAACGGAACGAAGACATGCCACGAACCAGAGGACTAGCCACACTACCATATATCAAGAACATTTCAGAACTGACAGCCAGACTACTGCGACCACTCGGACTCATAACAGCACACAAACCAACAGCCACTATCCGACAACAAGTCACCAGGAGGAAGGACCCGATACCCAGCATGAGCAAAACCAATGTAGTGTACAAAATCCCATGCAAGGACTGCACAAAACACTACATAAGGCAAACAGGAAGACAGTTATGATCCGCATCCATGAACACCAACTAACCATGAAACGACATGAACAGCTATCCTTAGTAGCCAAACACGCAGATGACAAGCAACATGTTGTCGACTGGGACAACACTACTATTATAGGACAAGCCAAACAGAGAACAGCCAGGGAATTCCTCGAGGCATGGCACTCATCCACAGTTTCAATCAATAAGCACATTGACCTGGACCCAATATACCGGCCATTGCAGCAGACAGCTGGAACCGACAACCAGAAGCGGCAGATACAAACCACTATAGTTGCCGGAGGAAACATCACAGAAACGCTTCACAGGAGGCTCCCTGAGGATGTCACCTAGACAGGAGACGAAACGTCTACAGCACAAAGTCCCAGCTCGGCGAACAGAACCACGATAATGAGCACCCGAGCTCCAGATCTTCACCCAAACTTTGAAGCCCTTAAGACTCTGCAAAGCTCCGTCATGAACAAGCCACCATCTCTCTATCTCCTTTGCCTTCTTCAGTGTCTGCAACTCTCGCTGTATCTTCCTGTACCGTTCTTTAATCACTGCAGGTCTGCCGAGCTCCCCAGATAACCTGCTTCATTCCCTACAGCTCCCTCAATCACTGAAACAACATCTGCTCTGTCTAATCCTCCTCTTCCCCACTGTCTTTCAGGCCCAACGGCGATCCTGTAAGAGAGCAGTGCGGAATGGGGTGTTATAAATCTCAGCTGAGGCTTGAGGCCTATCATTACCTGGGAGTCACAAGGGGAGAGAACCTGAGAGAGAGCAGCACAAAGCGGGAGAATATAAATCAGCAGCGAGGGTCAAGGCCGACTGGGACTTGGATTTGGATAAAAAGCAGAGCAGGAGGCTCGAAATCAGCACCGAGTCACAGAGGGAGGGACCGTGTGAGGGAGCAACTTGGAGCAGGAGCTTGAGGCTGACTCACACCTGGGAGAATATAAATCAGCAGTGAGGATTGAGGCCTAGTTGTACCTGGGAGTCACAGAGACGGTGACCCTGTGAGGGAGCAGACTGGAGTGAGAGCTGGATGATTACACGTTAGAGGAGACACATCACTGTGTGTGCACGTGTCCCTCCATTGTTCTGTGTTTGTGTATGCGTGTGTGTCGCCTTCCCTCCCTGTGTGTGTGTCACTCTCCTCACTGCGTGTGGTTGTCCCTTCCTCACTGTGTGTGTTTGTCCCTCCCTCACTGTGTGTGTTTCTCCCTCCCTCACTGTGTATGTGAGCGTGTCCCTCCCACACGGTGTGTGTGAGTGTCCCTCCCTCACTGTGTGTGTGGGAGTGTCCCTCCCTCACTGAGTGTGTGTTTGTGTGCGCGTATGTCTGCGTGTCTCCCTCCCTCAATTTGTGTGTGTGTCCCCTCGCTGTGTGTGTGTGTCCCCTCTCACTTTCTGAGCACATGTCTCACCCTCACTGTGTCTGCATGTCTCAACCTCGTTGTGTGTGTGCGTGTCCCACCCTCGCTGTGTGTGTGTGTGTGTGTGTGCGTGTGTGTGCGTGTGTTCCTCTTGCTGTGTGTGTGTGTGCCCCGCTTGCAGTGTGTGAGGGTGTCCTCCCCTCGCTCTATATGTGTGTGTATACATATCACTCACTCAGTGTATGTGTGTCCCTCCATCGCTGTGTGAGTGTGTCCCTCCCTCGCTGTGTGTGTTCGTGCCCCTCCCTCGCTGTGTGTGTTCGTGCCCCTCCCTCGCTGTGTGCGTGCGTGCCCCTCCCTCGCTGTGTGCGTGCGTGCCCCTCCCTCGCTGTGTGCGTGCGTGTCCCTCCCTTGCTGTGTGTGTGCATATCCCTCCCTCGCTGTGTGTGTGTGTGTCTGTGTGTGTGTCCCTCCCTCGCTGTGTGTGTGTGTGTGTGTGTGTGTGTGTGTGTGTGTGTGTCCGTCCCTGCCTTGGTGTGTGTGCATGTCCGCCACTTGCTGTGGGTGAGCGTGTCCCTCCCTCGCTGTGTGTGCGTGTCTCCCACTTGCAGTGTGTGTATCCCTCCCTCATTGTGTTTGCGCGTGTCCCTCCCTCGTTGTGTTGTGCGTGTCCCTCCCCCGTTGTGTTTGTGTGTGTCCCTCCCTCGCTGTGTGTGCGTGTCCCTCTCTTGCTTTGTGTGTGTGTTTGTGTGTGTGTGTGTCCCTCCCTCACTGTGTGTGCATGTCC